>NW_017305843.1:1182204-1220277 GCF_001594115.1 Trachymyrmex septentrionalis | reverse complement strand
AAAAAACTGTTTATTTGTTCATGTACACTGTTTGGTTTATCGTAGTTTTTCAGTTACTTATCACTATCAGTTACTGTTAACACTACTTCGACTGCGCCTGGGGGTTGTTACCCTGAGTCGGACACCCTGAGTGGGACACTTTCGCTCCTGATGGGAGCTAAAGAGTCGCTCTGAGTCGCTCTGAGTCGCGAAGGTAATACTTGCGGACACTAAGATCGGACTGACTTCAGCACCTCGAAATCGTAGGATTCGCGGTTGTTCGACAGACTTGCTACCTCTTCGCTACCTTTTCTCGAAAGATTGACTTCTCCAAATTTCGTGTGATCTTTCTCCTATTCGTCTACGATTGGATTTCGACCAATCAGAAGCGACGGCGGATCGGCAACTTGCGACAAACGTGACAAAAGAATCACAGACCCCGATTGATACATGATCATTATTTAAGACTCTAAATAATCTTTATGAAGTGTCCGACCCTTTTGGCGGGAAGAATCGCATGGTCGTGCACGACAATAATCTCGTATCACTCAACACATACTTTACAACACTATATTTCATTTATATTTTTGTTACAATATTTTGTTTATAATTAAAGAAAAAGAACTTTTCGTTTGGTGATATCAATGTGGGCCATCGTGGGTTCGAATTATGCGTATGTGTGACATTTGTCACAAATATGTTTATAAAGATTGTTAAGGATTAATTAAAAACGATAAAAGGCCTTTTACTTGTCCGAACTGCGAGTAGATCCATAAACATAGTTTTAAGAAGGAGAAGTTAACACAGATATTTAATGCTTAAGTTGCTAAATAACTTTTTTAAATGTTTCTGCATTAATATGTTTATGCAATAAAGTTATAAACTTATAAAGGTAATGTTGGATCACTTAATTTTCTATATTTTTAATATTTTCGTATGAAAAAAGGGAAAACATATACGCGGCTCGCATTAAGTACACATTTTGCGAAGGCGCTTCAAATACATACCTTTCTTTTAAATCTCAATTGCATCTAATATATGAATATGATTTATATTTTTTTTCAATGTTCACAAATGTTCCCTCTTTCGAATGTCGCTATTCATTTTCAATTTTGATCTCAGCAAAAAATAAAAAAAATTCTCAAATCTTAGAGAGCTCAAATTGGATCCGGTTACCTTAAAGCATTTTGTCAAAGTTAAATTATAATTGAATATTCGCACGTGCGATACAATCAGTTAACCTAATCCTCGATCTAACCTTTTCTTATACATATAAGAGTCAATGTACCTCATCCTTGCATACGTCTGATTTTTATTATTTTATTATAAGAAATTACCATTATTACTCAAAATAATGTGTCGTACACTAACAGATATCTTTCTTTTACAGTTTTAATTAATAATACATCACTTAAAGTTGCTTCCTCAAGTTGAAGAACATTAATACGAAATTATAAAAATTTATGCTAAAAAATTTATTTGCCTCCTCTTAAATGAATCACATTTTTCTCTTTCTTTAATTGTAATATTTGTTGTATTCAAATGAAACTTAGAGAACTTATAGAAATATTTTGCGGTAATTTTTCCATTGTTCCTTTCGTCATAAATACATAAACGGAACGCAATGCCAACTTGCCTTTTATGCCAATAAGCCTCGATCGTCTTCCCTATCTCGCAACATTTCATTTCAATTGTTAACGTATTATCATATCGTTATGTTATATGTTATAAACTTTAGTATTACTCTCTAAATCTGAATCAGTGGATAATCACTGATGTCAGTGCCAAGTATGCCACTGGTAATCATTTAAATGTGAGATCCCTAACCTAACTAATCTTTATTATGTGATCTAACTAATTTTGTTTAGTGCTTAAATTCAATAAAAATAGTATTGGAAAATTGAAATTAACGTGCAACTATCAATATTTTATTTTTAATTATGTAATGCTCAAACATTCTTTCTTTTTTAGTTGAACTTCACTGATTATCAGTGCCAAGTATGCCACTGGGTAATTAGTGACTATTCACTGATTCAGATTTAGAGTATACTCGTATATACATATATATAGATATATATACATTTTTTATAAATTTCTTATAAATTTTTTAAGGAAAAATGATTTATACAAGACGTACACATAATATAAGATAGAAAATATAAGTTTAGATGAATAATAATAAATTTATATACAATAATATTTAAAATAATCTCTTTAGATCTCAAAAAATGTACACATACATCTTCTGCGTTGTGTATAATTTTAATTTTCAAACAAATCGAATTCAAAACGTTTTGTTCTTTTGCGTATAGGACGATTATCGTTGAAATTCTGCTGAAAATGCTTAATGATCCGGATGTTCAGTAGAGCGGGCGTTCAATACCTTTTGAATAGTGACCATGGCATCTGGTTATAATTAATGCACGATCAATTAATTTCGTCCCTTGTTTTACGCCGTCAACGACAAATTTACCGGATCATCGTCGCGTGGCTAGCAAATTTACGCGTTTTATCATACGTAAAGCCGAATGCACGCGAATCTGTTTGGAACTTCCGTAATTGGTGGCCGATATGATGTGGACGAAATCGCAGCGATAATTGGCGCTCACGAATCTCGTTGGGCGAGTATAATTACCTATTGGAATATATATTATGGCCATGGCACAGTTTCTTCCTAAAATTGAACATGTGTGTATTTGAAGCTTAATACCCGTGTTTTCGTTACGTATTCAGCGCTAAATGTTGCCACCCTTTCTGTTTTTCAGCTTTATTTATCGAACATGGAGAACGCATTAAACGCACATATCGGAATGAGTATAAAATGAGGGCCACATCGGGCGAATGCTAATGTGCAGTGCATTTAGGTTACGCTTTCATTCCTGTTTTTTTTACCTCGGTATCAAATTACATTATTTACTATATATACGTGTGTGCGTTTGTGTGTGTGGAAAACAATGTAATTTGATCAAACATTGATAAAAGATAAAATTATCAGTTTTTATGCTTCGATGTAATATAATGTACATACAATAATACAATAATTGTTAATAAAACGCATATATTATTATGTATAAAAATTTGATAAGTTCATCTTTTTGTTATTAGATTTTAACGCGTTCAATCATGATACATTAAAATATAGTATAATATGTAAATTACAAATTAAAGACAAAATGAATATTTCTATAGGAAAAGAAAAAAGCAATTGACAACTTTATATGCGAAATTGAAAATTACGAAATTATTCCAGTTTGCTCTCTTAAAATACATTCGATCAGCATGCCAAGCGGACTCTCTTTCCATTTTCTCTCTATATTGTTGTTATATTCGAAGCTTCATTTTTCAAAATGTGATATCCAGGACGATGTTTCGAGGCAACAACATCGGCTATTTATTAGAAATGTTGGACCAAGCTCGCAGAATCACGATCTCCATTTTAAATGTAATCTTGCAAAAGTATACGGCTGCGGCTGCGTGGTATCGATAATGGTAACTGTAATCAAGCCGGAAGATGAAATTTGACCGATCAATTTTGAGGACGGTTGTATAATAAAATCGATGCTGGGGTCGCGACTGTGGTGTGCTTGCGACATTTCCGACAACGGAGATACTCTTTTAATTGAATTTTTATCCTTTTTTCCTGCGGGCTCGATAGCGGGACGCGGTCACATTTGAATATATAATTGGCAGCTTTTTTTACCGCTTGCCCGTTTGATCTGACCGTATCCTCGCTTTATATCTTACGTTGGTGTATTTCCTTCCGACCGGTCGACCAATAAAATGTGATTTAATTCCGGTTTAAAATGAGAAAAGCGAAACACGTGAATATAAAATCGCTGTGAAACATTAATGAAAACGTTGATATTGGTTTGCACTCGTAGCATCTTGTCGCTTCTTTTATTTGTTTACCATTCTCTCTCTTTGTAAGTACTAATCACTGGGCGTATAGAATGAACGTATACCAATCTCTATACCTTTGAATAAAATATATACATAGCTTTTCAAAATAATTTCCTTTATACTTAATAAAATTGTTTGGAAAAATTATAATTAATAAAATGTACAACAGAAAATTATTTCATTAAATAATTCTGTTAAAATTATTCGGTGAAAAACTGTCCAAGGGGCGACAAATAATAAATTATAATAAATATATATAATATAAATATATTGTTAAACGTTGAAAATTAAAGTGGTTTGAAAATGAAGATAAAAATAACAAATTCAGTATATACATCAATGAGTTTTGCTAATGTTTACTCTTGATGTTTATAATGTTTATTCTTACGATTGGCTATGATATAAAATTTTATTTAGAAATATTCAAAATTCGCAGGATGTTAACAAATTTTTAGTTGTTGAGATTCTTAAATTTGATACCATTATAAAAATAAGAATTCAAACGCAATATGAACGCGATTCAATGTGTATAAATATATTATATATAATACGACGTAAATTTAATGCAAAATATACGTACGCTATTAAAAATGGTATGCAATACGTGTTATTTAAAAAAAATATAGAATATCACGGAATATGAGAACCACACAATTAATGTCTCTCTTTTACAAAAATTGTCAATTCGCGGAATATTGGGAATTACTGCAAAATATTTTGCCTCGTCGCGCGAATTTTCCGCGACACACGAGTTTCAAATTGGAGTAGGGTCCTTTTCTACACACTCGGCGAATAGGAACGTTTCATTCCCTGAATATGGGGAACGCGACGAGATGATGCAACTTTCGCAGAGGCTTTTACCGCGCTGCAAACAACCGTTTTCATTTAGCTTTCCCGCGACGCTAAGTGAATTTTGCCGGACGCCTTTCTTCCGTCCTCTTCATACGTATGTTCGAGCTCGTGATTCCGGTTGAATTTAATCCCTGCTTTTCACGAAATCCGGCCGATCCAATGTATTTACAAAAACAAAAAAAAAAATAAAAAAAAAAGAATCAGATTAAAAAAAAGCGCGTGCGTGTGTGTGTATCGTCGCGGTCGCGTAATTCCGAAGGAAAAAAACCAGACGTTAATTATTGCCATCGGTGGAAAAATATTTTCCCGCGGTTATTTTCGTCGCAATAATAGAGCGCTTTCGCTCGCTTGTTATTAGAGCCACTGTATGTGGAAGGGCGTGTATTTGGTGAAGAGTTTGTTACAAGTACACGTGCGGATAGATGTGATGTAAATGCTGAGTGTACTCGATGGTTTTGCGTGCCCTGTAAAGCATGTTCAACATCGCCACGAGCAATGTTCGACCGAAAGTATAATGCGTGTACCGGATTTCCGTGAAATTCTGTTAACCACAGAAATGTTCGTCTTTAAACACAGAATGCCACCTTTACACGTTTCCCGTTTACCGATTACGGCGAATGACGCCGTAAGATCTTCTGATTAAAGTGATCGGTCCAAATCAATTCTTGCCTGTAGAAATTAGAAATTTTATTCCAAATTAGAAGACCAAAAAAAAAAACAAGAAATGATAATTATTAATAATTCGTTGAGAAAAAGTGAATGATTCTGAGATCTGACGCAGACTGGGGATGCCTAAAAAAAATTATCGAGTCTACTCGCTATTACGGTAAACACATTTAGTGCTTCCCTATGATAAAATTTTTGTTCGCATATTTGCTTGACGCACCCACGATTCCCCGCTATTCTTTTATCGTGGATTTCGCCGTTTTCATTTGCCGCTTCGCCTCAGTTGAAAAGAATCCTCTCCCGCGCGTGCATGGCGTGCCGTTGCACAACTCGATACGCACTCCAATTACAAACACGGTGCGTCTCGCAACTCGGGTTGCAGCACGATAAAGAGAGTAAGGGGTAACTGCTGATACAATCGGCCACCCCTGCCGTCTCCCGCCCGTTCCCGTTTTATCTCGCGCAAAATAGTCTCATTGTCCCTCTCGCGTCCCCGACACTCGCCTTTCCAGGAGGCGGTATGCATATGTCGGTTGTGTCGGAAAATGAAAGGAAAAAAAAAAAAAAAAAAAAAAAAACTCATGCCTAACTTCCCCCGCATCCTTTTCACCCGCAGCTCACCCCCTTCGAGAGTTTCTCCGGGCGATGCAGCAGCGGGGCGTGCCGCCATATGTCATTAACCGACCCGGCATTCATCGTCGTCGCCCCAGGTGTGTGTCTGTCCTCTGACGTGTACTGTGCATCGCAACACCGGTAGGGGTCACTTCGTCACCTCATTATCCACTTAACACCACACATTTGCTTCTCCTTTCTTTCCTTTCCTCTCGCGTATCTTTACAACGGGGCCACTTGGCACGTCTCGTTCCTTCGCTAATACACGCAATTACTATAATTACGTAACGCGGGATGACCCGCGTAATGCGAACGTCAGAACGAGCTGGCTACGTTTACAGACGAGGAACGTGCGAGATGAGATTGCGCGCGTCGGAACGACCGTCTGGAGATCTACAGTGAATCCACATTAGTTGTATCATTAGAAGCGGATTGAACTCCTTCTCTTCGAGAGAGCAATTTGCATCTATCTCCGCTGAGTGCTGTGTTATCGCTCGACAGATACGAATGAGTTCGAAAGCAGAGAGAGAGAGAGAGAGAGAGAGCATTCGAACATTAAAATATTTTTAAAAATAAATATCTTTAGAAATAAATCCCTCTACAAATACATATATCTATATAGAAATGTCAAAATCAATACGGTAATAAACATTACTTTAGATACGAAGCGCCATACCGGTCTACACGTCGAGATGTCGAACTACTATATATAATATATTCATTTAAATGAATTAATTTCCAGAAATGATAACTGCATGCCGATATGGTTGTCGGACTTTCGACGCAATCGATCTGAAAAATTACAATCCCCCGAAATTTCCGAAATCTTAAAAAACCTGTAATAAACTTATTGCGAAAAATAGAATATAAAAATATAATACAATACGACATCGTAGTCTTGTACGATGACACACAACTATCGGCACTGCACACTATCTCAGATATAATTGAATAAAACTTGAGAATCGCAGTCTCATTTTGACGTGACGGAATTCATGAGCTGTAATAGAATATAATGAACGGTATACGTGCCGCCTAAGACCTCGTGAATATCTACACCGAAAGGGTTAAGCCGGTCTCAGGAAGCGCTTCTGTGTACGAAGAGTCACTGATGGTTAACGTAATACGAACGTGGCACCCTTCTCCGTACCGTGCACGTATATACGTTATCCGCGGAAACCTACGCGCACTGATTAGACGCGAGTGCGTAGGTACGTGAGCGCGTGAGTGCACGGAGTGCACGCGTGTGTGCGTGCGAGCGTGCATACGCACCCTTAGTCGCTGTCAGGCCCTCCAGGCGCAGCCGGAGAAACAGGCAGTGCCTGAGAGATACGTGAAACTCGGTGGTGTGGGGAGAAATGAATTCATATTTACGGAAGCTACATATGCATACGCGGAGCTTCAAGGTACGGCTTCGTGTAACACGAGAGGCCCCCACGATTCCATCGTGAATTATGCCGGCGAATAAAGAATGAGATTTTTTCGCGACCGGCTTGTTTCCGCTTTCGCGTTCGACGATCCTCCGATATTTCGATCCCGGTTGCATATCGCGTGTTTGCGTTCCTCGAGAAATAACGGGCCACGTCCGCATTGTCTTCGGCTTTTGGAATTGCTATCAGCTAAATTCGCAGTGCGGAGCGCTTCAGAAAAATGTATGTTACACGTAGTGATAACGCGAAACTCTGTATCGAACTTTAGCGTTACGTCTTCTGAAGTTCGATTGAACGCTATCTCTGTCACAACATTTAAGTTTTAACTGTATATCTTAATAACATCCTGGAGTAGGATTGACATTTTTATCGCAAATATCGTAGATTTTGTATTTGAGAAAACGTAAGTAAGCCGAAAAGTATAAAAAGTACTAATGTTCATGTTGAATAAGAACTAACATAAGTTAAAAAGCAATATGCACAATCGTAGCTGGGAAAAGATAAACTACGATAGAAATACGAAACGACAAACTAACCCTTAGGGTAATTTAATCAGTTTCCTCGGTAATAGAAAGGTTAAAGTAATTAAAATTTGCAAATTGAAGATGTTAATTAAATGAAAGGGAAGTAAGTGGTTATTGCTTCCGGGCTTCCTTTCAAACTTTCATGTCGAGCGGAAGAAATATCTATTATATTTCGTCGTAAGCGCGTATGTGCATAATTAATGCAAACGAGAATCCTCCCTTATCAGGATACCACGCACGGCTCGGTCCTAATTAATATTAAGGCCACTGGAGAGGTCACGATGAAGGGCTTTTTCGGCTGTAGTTTATATCAGCGGTAAAATGCCGTGCACCGATCGTGCAAGACAATTAAGAATTACTCGCTGCAATATTACGACTGCCTTTTTTTAATACGAAGTTTAAACTAGTTTAAAGAGGCATTGTCGAGCGAGAAGTAAAACCGTGAATTTCTTCACACGAGCGCACCAAGAACAATTATAGAACACGATTCAACGCGATCAAGAAATCATTAATTGCGAGTAATATTTGAATTATCTTCTGACGCAGGCTTCAAGAATCAAGAATGAGCTTTGCATGTTTGTTTTCGAGAGATCGCCGATTTTTTTTTTAAATAAAATTATTACAAATAGAATATCTACAATTGATGATTTTGTCTTTTTAAACAAGCTATGTAATCGATATTATTTATGCTAAGTCTTCGTGCTCTAAGATAGTGTAAGTTGTCTGGTGTAAGTTGTCTGGTTTTTCATAATTTTGTTATTTTGTTGCTAAAAAATTTTATTGTTAAATAAATTGTACTTACAGAAAGAATATATATAAAGGAAATATAATTTGGTTAAATTAATTCTTTTTTTGTATTTTTGTTTTATAATAGAACTAATTGCGTGTCTTGTCATGAAGGTTGCATCGTTTTTTAAGAATAATGGCAAACAGTTTTAGTACAGAAACAAAACTCTTGCTCTTATTTTTATTTTTATATTAGTGTGAAGAAAAATAAAGTCATGTAATTTTCAACGAACGATTGCTAATCGCAAGAGTTCGTTGCGATGCTAATATCATGTAATTTTTAGTCTATTCATTACTATTTTAACTTTTGACTTTCGTTTTAGCTATAAGAGAGAGAGTTTTTAATGTCATCTTTTACTGAGGATGGTCAAATCTTGACCGAGACATCTACTTATTTATTTGAAAATTTTTAAAAAATATACAACTTGTTTACATCCTTTGTCGTGGCTGTATGCTCTTTATTATTTAACCTTTGTAATTTATTTGAGCCACTTACTAACAATTTTAGATATTATTTATATTTACCTATATACAGAGTGTTACATTTTAAATGTTTCAGGTAAATATCTTGAGAAATATGTTAAGATATGAAAAATGTATCGGACAAAAGTGGTTTTGAGGGGGACGTATTTCGGTCACGTTGCTTTTTTTCTAAGTGGAGATGCCAAAAATTTAAAAATCATTTCCACTTATTTTAATGGAATTATATGATTTTTTTTACATAATATATAATTCCTTTAATTATCTTGCACAAGTTTTTATTATGGTAGAAATATCAAAAAATCATAACTTACGAAATACTTTATCTTTATTTTAGCATATATTATATTGACACGAAATATTAAATAACTATTGTAAACTATTGATTTTTTTATTTCTCTGAAATCTCTTAATACATTTATATGCAGAATAATTAAGGAATCATGTCATATAAAAAAGTCATATAATTCTATTTAAAAAAATGGAAAAATATTTGATTTTAGATTAAAGAAAAAATATTGTAAGACTAATTAGTATTTAATCCGACAGCGTACTTCACGTTTTTAATCTTATACATGTTAGATAATTAATTTTTTTAATATTAAAGAGGACCCGAACAAAGGTTCGAAACATATATTATATTATACTGTTTAATGAGTAAATTTATTTACCATGGTATATATTCTGTGTCGGCTTGTAAAGGCAATTATTTAATTTGATATCTTTTTAGCGTCTCCACCTCTTAAAAAGAAAACCCTTCAAAACCGTTTCACTTTCATCTGAAATATTTTTTCGTAACTAACGTATTTTTTAATGTATCTTTTTTAAAGATATTTTCCTGGGGCAATTAAAATGGAACACTCATATATATTACACAAAATATGAATTTTATCAAAATAAAAGAAAGATGTCGTTTATGAAAAGGAAGAGGAAGACTTTATTACGCAAAATTAATTGTAAATATAACAGATTTATTGCGAAATTATGAAACAACGCGGATTTCATTTATTAACTACAAAAAGAATAATTTTACGTAAAACTCGAGATATTGTAAATCGTTTACGAAATAATAAAAAAAAAAAATATAAAGTGCATTATATAAATTACGTACTATATTGTGATCTCACCAATTATTTATTTACAATTGCTTTATAGATTACTAATAATAAAATTAAAAAATTTCTATAGCTGCTGCACTTCTTGCGATAAAGCGTCATTCGAAATAACCTACCCTTGAGTTTTTTCACATTTTTTTTTTCTATTAAGCATAATCCATAACAAAATTGATACGAAATAGAATGTAACCAATTTATACACTATAATTAATGATATAGGTTACATAATCTATAAGTGTCTGCGCGTGCACGTGTAAAAAGCAAATTCTCTCAAATTAATTTTGACAAGCAAGCTCGTATACCATGATATATGATCCGTTAATTACCGTGTATGATCAAGTAACTTCGTTTACTACACAACCTTTGCCACTACATCCTTCTTACACATGCAGATTTAATCTTGACTTAGCGGTGAGATTATAAGATTTGTCGTCGTGATAAACTAGTTAGTCTCGATGAGGAGCCGAAACGTTGAATTAGCATCGTGTGTGCTATCTCTCGCACAGCTACGATCGCGATCGGGAGAAAGGAGTAAGGATAGAGGCCCCAGAAATCTCTCGTATAGCTATGTGTGCAAATGCCGCATAACCGCTTCTCTCTCGTGTGAAAACGCGCGTGAAACAGAAAGACGACTGACGTCCTACTGAAATATTATCCTCGTAAAAGAGACAATGCGCCGCCCCACTACTCGGGGAGTAATCCGGGAATGTCTTGTGTATTTCAGCACGACGACGACATTGGCGACTAGATAAACGGCGTTACCTAACAGGGTCGGTTCGAGATACTCCGGAACCCCCATGCGAAACGAGATTTGGCGTCGCCGCATATAAATCCATGTAGATTATGAATTCAACACGAGCAAGTCTATATCAAACGCATAACGTTTCGCGTTCCTTGCATTATTGTAATTCGAACTGTGCTGCGATCGAATTTTTTGAGAAAAATAATCATCTCGCCTTATTAAAAATTTCTAAAAACAATCAACTTTTACGACATATCAACTACTTCAAATATTTCAAATAATTTAATGTTTCAGATTATTCATCTTTCACGAAGAGAACATTCTAAAAATGTATAAGATCCGTGTATCGTAATAATAGGTGCAGATAGTCCGTAGCTTTTATTTAAAGTAACATGAGAAAGTAATCAATATATAAAAAGATACTGCGAAATCTGAGAACGATGCTGGTGCTGCGATCAAGAAATTTATGAAAAAGAACATAGGATCTTCTACAGTTTGGATTTCATTCTATGGTTATAATACAATACATTGATCTGATTAATCAATATTTAAAATAGAGTTAAAGTATCAATTTTATAATAAATTAATTAATATTCGAAATAATAAATAATGAAATAATTAATAAATATTACAAATAAGATCAAATTAATCATCATTTATTATTATTAATGTTTATTATAATTATGTTTATTATAATTATGCTTATTATAATGTTTATTATAATTTACCGTATAAACTGATACTTGAAATAAATAATGAAATAATCAATCAGATAATACAATAGGTTGAAAAATCTGAAACTTTTTATGACCCAGTATATCAAGATATAGAACGACATAGATATAAAAATATCTATAACGCAATATATTTAAATATTAATCTACAGTTAAATATAATCTGTAGTTTTTATATTCTTAAAGTTACCTTGCCTACTTAAAAAGAGAAAGAGACATCAAAGAGCATGACGTATATTATTAGCAATACTTTTGGGAGTGCACAGCCTAAAGGTCTCGAACGTTTCGGACCCGACAGAATGGCAGACGTGTTTGCGTTCGTGCACCGAACCCCGTTATTCAATATGCAGAGGAATGGGTACCCGGCACAACAATTATGTGGGCTCCTTTTTTGCGAGACGGCCACGTGCACGTTTTACAGCGAGGGGAGCAAAATCACACTTACAGTATATGTTTACGGCCCCCATGGCATCCGCTGCGCAAATCTTTTTGCTCGGTTTAACGCTCTTGAACGGCATCGCAATTGGTGCTGGTAATTTGCGGTCGCTCCATTCATTCATTCCTCGACGTTTCGCGTTTTTGAGTTTGCGCTGAGTTTGCACAGTCTATCTCAATGTTCAGTCAGCAACGAATTTAGATAATAATAGGTACACACTTTTACGAGGGAATCGGAACTGTCTCTCATCGAGTTTGATTGGGATTTAGATATGTTTCGTCGTACATCAAAAATATTAGACCTATATTTTTTATTCGCTTATATTTCAAGGTTTAGAGATTGAGAAACAAATCCTAAAATATAAAAACAGATTTTTTTTTCATTTTTAACAAATATTTTCGTAACTATGAGGTATACGAAAAAAATATTTTATACAATAATTTGATGGTATTTTGTATTTCTAATAACGGTATTCACATTTTTGGAAAACGTCGAGGATGAAACAAAAAATTTGTTATATTTATTTCGAATTTCTAAACTTTGAAATAAGCAGATAAAAAAAATATAGGTCTAGTATTTTTTCATGCCTACAATATATTCAAAGTTCATCAAAGTGATGCACTGAAAAAAAATACCAAATATTTATTTGAATACTTCCAAGTAAATTTTTATCTACTAAATGTGAATATTATTTATTTGATATAAAAACCATTTATTTGTGATTCAACTGTCATTTTTTTTATTAAATGAACATTTATTTACTGTAAATGTATTTAAGTAAATGTTTACTTTAGTATTATTTAAAGAAATATGTATTAAGCTTTAGTAAATTTTTTTTTCAGTATGAGAACAGTTTCGACGGTTCCTTTGTTAAACCTATATTTTATTTCTTTTTCCTTTAATTATACGTTGTTGTTTGATGTAATTTTCAATTCTTTCATTGAATCTTTTTCTTTTTAAATTCGGTCAATACTAAAAATAAGTTTATTCTTTTACAATATTGAGACTGCTATTAGCGTAAATATTTCAAATACAATATTTAATTGAAGCAAGAAAAGGAGAAGTAAAACGAAAAGGCGCACAAGTTTGTTCAGTCGCAACGAGAGTAGCAGTTTCCTAAAGTTCCAACAGTAGATGCAGACGGAAGTCACGGGAACGCGCGTTATTGCAAGAAAGGGATAAGAAAAGGACGAGCGAGCGAGCGAGTGCGAAGAGAGACAGAAAGGAACGTGGCATCAAAGCGCGTGAGACGGGCCAAACCAGTTGTTATATCCTCGAGGAGCATTCGAATTCCGACATGAAAAGAGGAGCCCGCAGTGTTAACGAGGATCAGCGTGGAAACGCTTCAGGAACAAGACGCGGGAGAAATGGGGAGAGAAGGGGGGGAGAGAGAGAGAGAGAGAAGAGAAGAGGAACTGCATATATACACGCGTTCCGGCGATGCGAACGAGAAAGGGAGAAAGAAAGGGATAAGCAGGGTGGAAAAGGGGCCAAATAGAGAGCGGCGGGGAGGGAATTGTAGGGCGCGAGTTGTTCTTCGTGAGCACTCACGACCCTCCGACTCCACTCGCTCACCTCGCTCTCCTTCTTTCATCTGTCTCGCGCTGAGCGCTTGGGAAGCTGATCCCAATTAAAGCGAGTAGATATGCTACCGCGACTGTTCAAGGAGGCCAGGGCGGAATTCATCGTCTCAGTAGCGATGAAAAGGGAAGAGAGAGAGAGGGGGGGAGGAAGAGAGAGAGGGGGGGGGAGAGAGAGAGAGAGAGAGAGAGACGCCGAGGTAGTACTGCCGCCGGATGCGATCCTCCAGGGTGGTGGCGGAAACGGAGGCTCGGTTATGGCCGATGAGGGGCTAGATGGGTCCCGCGATAAATTGAGGAGAGACCTCGCCACCACCGGAATTGATCCTCCAAGGGCGGAATCTCGAGTACTTCCTTCAGAGCCCGGTCGTTTGTTTGTTTATCCGCACATAACGGTGGGATCGATCGATAAGACGATTGTGTTCAGGGGAACCGATCGCGATCTCGCTCGATCGCTGGCGGAAATTCCATCCTTTGTGATTTATACTCGATACGTTGGAGTCGGTTGGTCATGATGCGTGCCGGTCGTTCGTGAGTTATCGATTCTATTTAATTTATGTGAATAGCGAGCCTTTTGTACGTTTTGAATGTAATAGGTATGCCGGACAAATGGAATATTTATGCAGGGTACATCAGAGGCTTCAAATACCTTTCCCAGTCAGTTCTTCTGCACGATTCTATATGATAAATCTAAGATCGACATCCTTTTGATAAAAACTTTGCGCAAAGTCACCGTGCAAGTTGCAAGTTTGTAATACTTAACATTAAGTATTTTCATATTTAAACAGCTCACATTAAATATCTATTAAAATGAAATCAATATTATAACTCTCGACTGCAGCAACGGATCATTCGGACCTGAAGCGAGAATTGTGGACAGGTTGTACGATTTAATTGATATCTACTATGAGGTTCTAAACTGTAGGTAAATAAATTTAGGCATAGTTTTCATAGCTGATAACAGAGGATTAAACAAAAAAATAAAAATTTCTATGATAAATTGTAAAACAAAGCTCGAGTAGGAGAGACCAGAATCAGTTGACTTTAGGGGTAAGTAGAATAATCGAGGCTACATTAAAAACAAAACTCGCGAAACACGCGTAAACGTGTCTGAGCACGCAGCAAAGACTGTCGCTAAGTTTGCTGTAACATCTTGTTGCGAACACATCTATGATAGAAGTTATGCTATAATTTTAAAAAATCCTACACCAAAGTAAATATTTTTATTCTTAAAATTTTTTGTTTTACAATCGTAAACGATTGTCTGAGATATTTGATTTCTACTTACATAGTAAGTGTAGTCCTTACTTAATAAAGTAACAGATTTTTATTTGTTTATGTGTCTTTATTATCGTATATTGTTAATGTTTTTCAAAAATGAACGGATGGGGATAGTAGACTAACCACAGCATGGAACTGTATGACACATTTGGCGACGACTCTTATAGTACTTACTCAAAATTTTATTCCTTTAAAAAGATTTTCCTCAGTGGTAAATGTTACAAGTTTAGTTCTCTCATGTCCAATCTCGAAAACTAGCCTCGACGTGTTTTTGCACGAAACGAACAAATTTTGTAAAAAGTAACATTGTTTTGCTCTGCGAAGCGAATGTTTAAAATGCATTTTTATAAAAGTTTTATTAATATGTAGCCAAAGATGTAGTTTAAAATACATTAATGTTTATTTTAATAGTTTTACCTCGGTCCCGGGGCTACTTGAATCACATGGAACGCATTAGATAAATGCATTTTTTTTTCACATTAGTTATCAATTTCCCCTTATTATTAAAATATTATTAGGTAGTCAAATGTACGTAGTAACTGGTGTAGAATTTATTTTTCCGATAAGTCTCCTAATTTCGTGTAAAAATTCTAAATTGAAAAGTGAGTCTATTAGCCCCGGTCTCCCCTAATTATGACAATAAATTTGAAGAGATGTGTAATAATTTATATAGATTTCAATATGATTCGATGACATATTTTATAGGTGAAAAAACAAGATTACAAGTTTAGACAATATGGATATTATATATTTAACGGTTTAGTTATAACGAAACTGTTATAAATTTACTATACCTTTTCGTGCTTTTTTTTTTATAAAGCATGAATATATACCTTTGATCGAATCCAGTAACTATGATTCGCATTCAACCGCCGTTACAATATGCCCGACAACATTGTTCGCGGTGCGATTTATCTGCAGCGCCAGCTAACGGCGGTGCATGCAGAAAGGTAGGCGCATGGGCGCATAAAAATTTCCGAACGACTGCTATCGCTGTTATTAACGAAACCAACAACAGTCGTAACAAAGAGGAGTAACGACAGGAGGAAAGACAATCGTGGGTGAGGAAGCGGGGGGGGGGGAGTTTCGCGCGCTTCAATGGTGACAAAGAGGGTGTTGCGTGAGTGGGTGAAGAAGGGATGGGGAGCGAATGGTGAGGAAACGCGCGGCACGTGGTGGTAGCGAAACGATATGCAGGGAGTCATACATTAATTACTCGGATGTTATATGCATGTTGATGAGATACATATGTATGAGCACTCGTAAGTAAGTTGCGCCGGGAGGGAATACACGAGTATCGAGGCACCCAGCGCGTCCTTCTCGCGAACAAGTGCATCGCATTGTCCCGGCGCCGCGTCTGGTCTGGATGCAGTCGGGAAATTGCGCTCGCGGCGCATTAAATTAAAACCTTGAAACAGGGCGAGACGTCGGAATTGTCGCGGGCATTCAAGCGGATGTATGGGAGTGCCTGTACTGGGAAAAATCCCGTAATACACGCGTCCATAGAGTGCTTTGAAATAACCGCCATTTCGCTCCTAAATACGTATGTGATTAAACCAAAATGGTCGCCGTAAAGCGTTAGTCAATGTTATTTATTTATTTTTTAAATTAAAAAGATAAAAAACTTTTACGTCAATTTTGAATAAATAACAAGAAGAAAAAGAGGAATTAATAAAGAGAAAGAGAGAGAGAGAGAGAGAGAGAGAGAGAGAGAAATACAAAATTATATCCTATCCCTCCATCAGCGATTTTGTGAAGTTTTCACCCTTCGTCCGCAATTTGGGTCTTCGAACTTCAGAGCAGATTTTTATATTGTTCTGAACTGTATAAAAATGTGAAAAATTCATATATACTTGCGAAAGCTTTAAGGGGATGCTGGAATCGTTTGTAATACCGACGAAATTCGCATTTCGTACTTTTCCATTTCCTTCATTTTCCTCTTATATACAGAATAAAAAAAATCTTCTCTAGAATAAAAGAAAAAAAAAACGCAAATAAGCTATGATGGGAAAACGCAAGTCTATGAAAAAAGAATTGTAAATTACAGTATCCTGTTAGTATACATGTAGGTTATTTTTTGACATTTATAAATGATATCAAACGAAAAAAAGGTTTTCGTATATTTGAATAATTTATAAGAATGTGATGAGATGATGAGACCTTCAAATTATGATTTTGAAGTTTACCAGAGAAGTGAATGGAAAAGTACAATCTGAGTGTACATAACTTTCATAGCATTCATACGATAGAACATAGCAGAGCAAGAAATGTACGTAATGTTTAAATGTATTTAATGTCTTATTTATCGTAATGTTTTACTTAATATATGTAATATGGTTTTATTTGAAATTAAGATTCTGTTTTATTTTTGATATATCAATCGAGTGTCCGAATCGTTGCTCCAGCATCCCCTCAACGAGTCTTTACCATCATAGAAGATTAATTGTATTTTACTTTATTTTTTACAGATTTAAAATCTATCAGAATTCACAATCAAAAAGTTCACTGTGCCTTTAAAGTCCAACATTTCCGATGAGAGAACTCAAGACTCTTTTCTGCGGCTGAAAACTAGTGAAAACTTTTGGAAATTAAAGTGAGATAGGTGTCTATATGTTTGATATTTGTCGAAAACGAGAAAGAGAGTTCTAGTGCAATCCAACGCAGGAACAGGCCATTAATTTTAGAAAGGGAATACATTTTAATAGCACGACAAATTAAAAATGTAAAATTATTGTGAAAAATGTAAACCGTATCTTACAGGCGGATATTAAATGTGATGTTAACGCACGCTTGTGTTTCGTTTTGAAAAGTTTTCGCAGAGCAATAATCGTGAACATTGCAGAGAAGATTTATGGCGAGAATCGCCAACAAACTTCTTCGCGGAAAGACATCAATTTTTACGTAGTTGCCGGGCGCGAAATCAAAAACCGGTCTTTCCGTGGAAAAAGTAAATGCCCTGAATTTTTCATCGACCGCGCTGTTTACCGGAGGGGTTAACCGGATGAAATTTATAAATTTTCATGCGTCGATTATCTTGGAATTAAACCTGGCTGCCGCCGCAGAGCAGTTCCGGCGTAGACTGAATTTTTCATCGGCCCTGTGCGAAACATTACCCTTCCCGTCCGAGCTCATTGTTTGAGGATTAACGAGTCGATCGAGCTTGTCTCGCGATAAATCGCTGCCGCTAACGCGACTCGAAATATAACCGGTCGTAATTGAACTGACACTCTTGCTTATGAGAGAATGACGTTTCATTGTAATGAAACATTCAAAAGACGTCCACGTTCAATTTACTATTTTCATTGTATGATTCTCAATGTAAATCAAATATATTGATTGATGTTGACAATGGAAAAGTATAAAAAAAAAAAAAAGAAACATTCGATTGGTTGACTGTAGAGAAGTAACTTTGAAAGCAAATAAATCATTGATCAATTGTGAGTAGAGAAGCGAGTAAAGAAATTAACGTTAAAGCGTATCTATTCAACATGAACATACAACGAATGTGACTTCAAAGCCGGCTCCGACGAGACTTGTTAGCGCAATCTCCATAATGCGACCGTAACTTATACACATTCCGAATGAGTACGTGCACGATTGGATTCTCCGACTTGCCTTTATTTACAATGATACGTGACTGTATTCCTGATTACGGTAAATGCGCGAAAAGTGCTTTGGTGATCGATATATTTTACGGGACCGCGTATTTCATTATAAACAATCACACAACATTTGAAAGAATCGAAGATAAATATATCCGAACGTTTCTTATTAAATTATATAATCTGTCTCCTATGATGTATTATTAACCCTTACACACGTTCAGTCATTCGTGTCTTGGTTTAATTTTCATCACTTTTACAAGTATATATAAATTATTAAACAATTTTTACATATGTTTTCACATCTTTAGCAAATATTCGTGCAATTATATATTCATAACAAATTGTTGTAACTAAATATAGACTATTTGTAACTAAATTAACGAAATCAGAAAAATGCACTGTTTCACATAAAAATATAAAACTCTGAAACAAAAATGTTGAAAGGAAAAGTATGGTTCAGTATCTTAAAATTGACATTCTAAACTACAAGAAAAAAAAATCGTTCAAGTGTCGGCTGTCCAAAAAGTAGTTCAGTTATTGAGTAACCTGAAAATGATGTTTTTGTTGCAGCAACCAATCTTTTCTTTCAGTAATTAAAGATACATTGCAATTACATTTTAAAATAATGGATTTTATTATTACTATTGTGTTAAAAAAACTTATAATTTAGTGGGAAAATGTTTTTTATAATATTACAAACAACGTAATATATAATATTACTGACAATATTACAACATTTAGAACAAAGGTACCAAAAATCGCGTTTATTAAAGGCTAATATATTATTTTACAGTTAAATTCTTCTTTTAATAATTCGCGAAATATTCTCGCAATACAACCGGGAATTAGTTAAAGTTTTAAAGAAAAAAAAATTTTTTTTTATTACAGAAAATGTACATTCTGTATACCTTGGGTTTACATTTGTTGATCCAGAGATGAACTTTGGAGTTAAAGGATATGCATGAATCGAGACCGATAACGCACAAAACTTGTTCTTTAGAAATTTTTTTTAGCAGTAGAAAAAAGACCGATATTTAGCTAGGTGCTCTTAGTATTAAAAAAAAAAAAGAAATGGCATGATACGAATGACCCAGACGTAACTAAGAGTTAATTATATGAGGTATGGTTATTAAATAACGGGACTGGTGTAAAAAGTATACTTTATTTTAAAAATCTAACAATTTAATTATGATCCTTTTTAATATACTTCCCATCTCTATTCACACACTTTTACATAAGTGTCTTTCATTGCTCAAAACAATATTGAAACTGATCAGCTGTTAAGCCCTTTGATAAATCCGCCGTTTTCTTCTTTATCCTTTCTGGACTAAAAATGGATTTCCTTCAACGCACTTTTTATTTTTGGAAACAGATAAAGGTCACAAGGCTTCAAATCAGGCGAGTACGAGGAGATTTTTTTCAATTTAACTAGGAATTTCAAATTGATACGTTGCTCGATTTTTAAGCTAGGCACGGTTTCAGTGAAACGACAAAATAGCGTCCGTTTCTAACAACACGTAAATACAAATTCAACAACGCAGCGAAACAAAAAGTAGTCTCATCTACGCAACTATTCACTCTACTTGACTTGCTTAACATTTATGATGGTCAATCCCATCATTTAATAACCACATCTCGTAATAAATATGTATGAACGATCATAAAATCATTGAAATTTTAATATGATACTCACATTAATATTAACTAATTGTATACAAATTGTGTCAGTCCATTCAAAGCTAACATACCTTTAAAAGTGATATTGTTTTGTATCCCTATTATTTATTAACTCTAGTCATACATGAAATTGACAACTGTTGTCAAAATGTTCCTCCAAATGGAACATGGAAATGCATAACATTGTAATACCTATAACATTATAGTTAATTAATTCATAGCTTGGCTTTGTAATCAGTTCAAAGTGAATTGAATCTAAATATTCCAGTAATTAGCATTCGGTGTAATGCATAGATTCACGGATTACAGAGGATAACTCCCCTTTTTATCCAACATTTCGCTTCGCCGTTATTCCTCTTACAAAGTTGCGCAAACGTTTCTCGTAATTATCCGCGAATTTTTCTTCTGCTCGCAGACGCGGAATTCTCGTATCCCGGCAGCTAGATCGTACTTATTATAAGTTAACTGGATATAACGACGAGAAAGTATATTTAATTCATTAAACTCTCAAGGAAGTCGGATCTCCGGTGGATAATTTATCAAACTCCATTCGCATTGGCGTTGCTTTTTTTTTTGCTAAGGACATTAAAACAGGTTGAATTGGAAGTCAAGTACATTCCATACAATCCCTAATAATGAAATAATCTTATCAATCGGATCGTATAGCACGATATTCTTCATCGTAACACATTTAATTTTGAAAAGAAGAAGAGAGGACCAACAGGGTAGATTATAAGAAATCAAAATAAATTATTGTACATTAGATGTGAATAAGATATACGCCTCTAAAAGAATGAATATATCATACAAATGCAAATGTAAAATCATACAATTTTTTTATAATAGATATTATATTATTATAAAATATAAAGGAGAACTGTGAAAACTCTATTGGGGTAGGAGACCTCTATTACAAAATTGGATTTATCAAAATTACAAATAGCAACAATTTTATCAAAATAATTGCGCGATATTTCTTCCTCGAGTTTTTAGAATTTGAAAAAATTTTGCGTTCTTTTTTGCCAATATAAATATGAAAAATATTTTATACAATTAAAACATCCAACTACATGTAAATCCGTTTTCTTATTCTGATAAATTCATACAGATGAAACGAACGGATCTTCACTTTCAAGTTATTAGAGATTGATTTGAATTTTTCCAGCAGTGTAACGTGGGAGCTCATATAATTTAATTGGAGCAATTAGAAATGGTAGTCAAAGTTATCCACTTGACAATACGATTCTCTCTCTCTCTCTCTCTCTCTCTCTCTCTCTCTCTCTCTCTCTCTCTCTCTCTCTGTTTTACCCTTTCTTTCGTTGATCTACACGCGACAGCATGAGAAAAGAAGAAGGCGCGATTCGTTCTTCGCTTGTTCTTTCCTTCTGGCGCGTTGATGGAATGCATAATTAATTTTTCAAGCCGAGTGTCAAGCACGATCCTTTTCACGAAATCACCGCGATAAGAGTAAGTAGATTATCACGGGTGTTGAGAAGACGTTATACCTTGTCCAATTTTACATGAATTTACAAGGACTCTGAGGGCCCCTCGTCGGTGTCTACAAAACAAAACTTTTGATTACTTACAAATTAAAACGGTCGAAACTATAATTTTCTTACAGCTTGCGAATAAAGAGTGAAACACCCTCGAAAATGCTCGATTACGTGGAAAATCTAAGTCGAAGGTGAGATACGTTTTCATTACGCAATAAGAGTGGAAAGATGAAATCAATAAAATAGATTTATTATCCATATTATCTGTATTCGGGCGTGAAGACTCTATTGGCTGGAAAATTATTCGAAGCTTAATTGCTTCATTTCAAGCAGCACTATGCAACTTTGGTAATTTCACTTCCTCTTTGCATCTGTTCGCACTTCATTTTGTGAAGTTACGTCCTGGCGCTTCGCGTTTTCGGAAGTAAATGAAAACTTGACGCTGTTGGCGTAGACTTGGTTGCCCGCGAAGCGAGTTCTACCTTATTTCTTAATTTTCTTAATTTTCTAAATTTTCGGAATATATAGAAAAGTTTACTTCATGTTAGTTCTCGTCTCTTTTCACCTCGTGTTAGCTTTACGCAATATTTTAACCAAACCTGCTAATTATCGAACATTTACTTTTTAAGTAAATAATAAGATTTTTATTCGCAAAATGCAACACAATTTTTAAGAGTTACCAACAGCAATGATTTAATTATCGAGATTCATATATAACTCTACGTCTCTAAATAATATATTATTAATTCAATTTTCATTCTGCATCGCTCGTAAATATTTTTTAAAGAGACACATTCAGAATCTTCTTTCTAACAAAGACACGAAAATTCTTCTGCATGGAACACGGGTCCTCGAATGAAAAAATTTCATAATAGCCGTCTGGAAAAGAACGAGTTCACAAAAAAGCAGGAAAACAATTGTGGCCTCTTGACGACCGCAATTAACGTGTGCTTCTCAGAGCGTGGTAAGAATCGCTACAGCTGCAGCAATGACGATGCGCGTTCCAATTGCAAAAAGCAGAGAGAGTAGCAATTAAGTGTGGCCGCAGCGAAATAAGCCGCGGCATCGATTATTGGTCATGATTTGAATTGAAATTGCGGAGCACCACAAACTAAAAAAAGAAAAAAAGGAAAACAAGAAAAATTTATTATGCATTCGAAATAGTGAGAACATCGCAAAAATACAGGAGAAAGAAAGGAAGGGCGAAGGAAAGGAGAGGGAGAATGCAAAGAGGGGGGAGAGGAGGGGGGGGTCTCAGAGAGAGAGAGAGAGAGATCTTAAGATCCACTTGTGCTCGTTGCTCAATGAAAAGTCCTATTCGCTGAGAAAGAATAAAAGGAGAAGATGAGAATGGAAAAAAAAATCAAAGAACGGGATCAGAAAAAGGACGAGCATGATGGGGGATGAGGAAGCCTCTGAGTCTTTTCCACGTGGCTATCTACAGGGTGACCGCGAATAAAGCTTGAAAGATTTTCGGGGATTATGAGATAGACGTTGACTCTAAGCTGAACTTAATTCGCGAGATAAGACAAGATAAATTGTGGTTAATTGTCGACATTCCCAAGAAAATATACGCGATAACATAATTGATAATAAAACGATACCCAAAACTCTAAATCGATACAAATGAATGCAAATGATCACACCGTGTGAAATTTGCGTACCTATACTTATCTCTGTGTTCGCATTGTAACATCAGCTTAAAATTGAAGATAAACTGTATTGGCAATAAATTATACAGATATCATGAAATGTTCTTTGATTGCAAAAGTAATTAAGTTAATTACATTTATGCGTTTATTACAAAAATAAAACAAATATAATAGTAAATAAGTAAATAAGTTAATATTTTATACTGTAAACAAATTATGAATTTTTTGATAATTAATACGATTATATAATTACGAGATTAATTAAAGTGCAAACAATTTAATTTCAACTTAAAATTGATATTAACTGCATAAAAGTGCAGCTGTCCTAAATAATTCACGCGAAATAAATTTTGATGTCCACTCTAGATGAGTGCGATAATTTTTGAATGTCATTTGGGTTGTTAGTAGGACATTGTTTAAGCGTTCTCTTCGACCGTGCGGCCACGCGCTGATTAAATCTTTTAATTAAACACAGTAGATTTTGCGCGCATAGCCTACTTAACGAGAGCGCGATTAAAATTGGTAAAGATTGAATCGAGCGTTGATTAATTAACCGATAACTTCATCGCTTAACGTATCAAACGGATAATAGTGCTTTACAATTATAATAAATAATTTAATCGGTAAATAAATTATGTATTTTGTAAATATGCATCTCTTGGCGACGACTAGTCAAATTAATTTCAATTAATTAATCAAATTCAGGCGAAAGCATTGAATTTGGTATAGTAATTTCTTACGAGTTTAAACCATCCCGTAGACACCCTGATGAATGAGACGTAGGAAACCGTAAGAGCGACCGAATGTCGACGGGAAGAGTAAAGAGTGACGCGGGGCGGGAGTTGGAAGGGAGGAGGGTTAGAAGATCAGTCGGAGCGCGTAAACAAGGGCTCATCAATCATCAAAGTGCAAGGAAACGAGAGCCCATTATGGATGAGGTTCCATAAGGAGAAATCTCGGATATTTTCTGTCTTGCTCACTGTATATTTCTCTCTCTCTCTCTCTCTCTCTCTCTCTCTCTAATTCACCTTCTCTCCTTTTTCTCGTCTAGTCTATATATATCCATTCATGCATAAATCTCGACATTTCGGCGCGTGACAGCCGAACTCGTGCAAATATGTCGCACCCTTGTCGAAAAAGGGAAAAGGAAGATGCACGATCCTTTCGCGAGGATGTATTATAGATCCGCGCGAAGGATTAAGAACTGCTCGAATCGATCGCTTGCCTGTCGACAGAATAGCGATGAAGATGGACACACGAGCGTTGGTGGGATAAGCGACGATAAGATGGTGAATGGTAAATATGGAAAGATAAATCTATCTGGCATTCGCGGAGAAGTGGGAAGATAAATTTAAGAAGGCGGTTCGCTCTTAGAGCAGCGAAAATGGCTACATCATGGAAATTTCCGTTAAACCAAGATAAAGGCAATTGAATTCTATATTAGAAGCTTTCCGCTTGAAAGTAATCAACGAATCCACGCAGTTAAAATCTTTTTTAATCAAATATCGTACAATGCACGTACGCAGATATTCGCGAAATAATGTAGGCAAATTTTAATAACACATTATTTCATAACTTTCTAAAATTTCATCTAGAACAAAAATGTCGTTTATTATAATTTTTGTAATATCCTGTTGTAAAAAGTTCATTTTATATGACATTTAAAATAAAATAAAGAATATTTTACTGTACATATATTTTTGTCCTTTGGAACATGACTCGTGAAAAGCTCTTTTGCCATTGACAGTGACTACACAAAGACAATTCGTACCTTGACATTTTTGTTTTAAAAAATTTACTTCAAATTGATCAAAGAAGCTGTTACAATTCGATGTTTCTTTCACGGCACAATACAATATGTAGTAAAGAATTGTAAAACACGAGAGCATAAATATTAATAAAAGTATGCATAAAATTGTTTTATAATGTTGTATATTATATATACATATGGAATGGTGTATAACTGTACGTGATAGTGCAATATGATACGATTAATAAAATTGAGTTAATGAGTAATAATAATAAGTAGAATATACGATAGGGACCGTTTTGGAAATATAATCAAAACTCATTGTCAATATCGCGTGCTCAATGCAACGCATTCGAACGCATAAAAATCTCACGTTTACGAGTTGACAAATGGTCGCGGTTTATTTAAATCCTTATCCTATAATTTGTATCATTCTTTGCTTTCAAAATTCCTAGATAAAGCAAATCATATTTAAATTGACGAATATTTCAAATCGAGATATAATCAAAATCAAAAATATTTAAAGAAAATAATTATATATTATCGATAAATGTGCAAATAATAATTTATAATTCTTATTTTCTATCGTTTGGATGTGATTTATTTCTACTTCAAAAATGAATAAATTGTGAACTAACTTCACTTCATATAATAATTATCGTTAATTCGCAATACACTCGTAAAATATTAACTATGACAATCAATTAATCATAAAGAATAATAATCGTTAATTGTTTACAAACAATGATTGCGATTTTCTCTTGATATTTGTCGATCTCTTGTCACTTGTTCGTCGCTTTGCAAATGGTAGCAGTAACTATGTATATGTAACAATGGCATGCTGCTAAAAAAAACGAGCATTCTATCTACCATCCATTTCGTTGTAGTCACGAAACATAACACACTGTTAAATAAATGTCGAATATTCTGTTTTTTTGCAATTTTGTTTTTCTATTTGAAATCAACTTCAACAAATGGAGTATTATTGTACTTTAATCGAACGATTATTTGAAGAATAAAATTTACCTTCTCTTGATAAAAAAAAAATACGATTAGGTACATGAATAAACTCATCGCTATTAATACTTCTTGCCACATTTTTACCGAAAATAAAATTACATAAACATATAAAATTACATGACTTTAATAAATCAAGAATTTTCCTCGTTAAATTTTAATAAATCAAGAAAATAAAATAAAACTGGCGCAAAAACTGTAACAATTTTTTAAAAAAATCACTCAATTTTACATTCCTCTAAATGTAAAAACGTGAAAAAGAATAATATATTATTTTGCAATTTCTCGTCGAAATAAAAATGATTTTACTATCAAGTTTTACATTTATATTAGATTTAATAATTTCTTTTACGTAATAAATAAACTAGCTAATTATATTGTATAATCACACGCACATACACACACATCCATCTTCTTATTTAAAAAACATATTAAATAATTTATATGTAACGTTTAAAATATGCCATTTATGCCCGTTTCCATCAATGTAGAGTAACTTTAATCTCGGTTCAACTTACTCTTCGTCTTTTTCTAATTCTAAAGATTAAAAAAAGACGAAGAATAAGTTGAACTGAGATTAAAGTTAATCTATGCTGGTGGAAATGGGTATCACAATCAATTTACCAATATCAGTATAACTAATTTTTGCAATATATAGACATGTATAATACTCACAATCAGACATAAAAACAGATAAAATCAACTAAATAAAATTCTCATAAAAATCAGTATCACTTGCTATAAAGATCGATAACGGGATATCGGATAATATATACAGAATTTTTTAATTATGATTGTGAATGAATTTAAATGAAAGATATTAATATTATTTATAAAATATCGACTGGTCCATCGTTCTTATTTATTTTCTTGACATCTTCAAACATTTTAAATCAATACGATATGCAATGTACCATTACGATCGGAAAAGTGCGTATTTTTACCCAGAAGATTTTCAACTCGCTCCTACGTAGAAACACACGAGGAATTTTATTTAGCATGTGGCACTAAACTCCCAAAGTGGAAGTGCCTTTGTGCTGGACTCCAGTCACTAGCTTTAGCTCTGGATTTCCAAAGTACGATGCTCCAGTAAACGTTTCTCGTTTGTCGATGATTCGAGGACACAGCTCCGCCCCGTCAAATTAAGCCTTTGCTCGCCTACCGTATGGTATGACCGAGAGAAAGCCCGCTTGCATGTGGCGCTTTAAAAATGGGCTATCCAATTTCGAACACGCCTCAAATATTCATAATCTTTGCAATCGTTACACCTACATTTTCCATATTTAATATTACCCTTAAATTTGATATATAGTATATATATATAAATACAAGGTGTTTGGAAAATAATGATAAATCTTTCGCATAGAGATAGAATGGACTAAACCGAAAAGAAAAGTCTTTTACCATTTTTCAATTTTAACAATAGTTAACAAAATATTAATTGTTAACTATTAACTAAAAATTGCCGAAAATTTGTGTTCAATAATTTTTTACTCAAGTACTATCAACTTTACAGAAAAACTGCAAGAGACAAAAATTGTTTATTTTCTTCTCATAGAATTCTACGAATTTTTTCAGAATTTTGTATCAACTTTTTAGTATTGCATTTCCTCATTTTTACCAACATGAGAAAATATGATATTAAAAAATTCTGAAAAATTCTAAAAAAAATTCTTAGAACTTTACGAGAAGAAAATAAACCATTTTTGTCTCTTGCAGTCTTTCTGTAAAGTAGTATTTGAGTAAAAAATTATTGAAGACAAATTTTCGGCAATTTGTAGCAATTAATATCTTGTCAACTATTGCGAAAATTGTAAAATAGTAGAGGACTTTTCTTCTCAATTTAATCCATTCTACACCTAAGCAAAAGACTTATCATTATTTTCTAAACACCCTGTACACATATATGTGTATGTATGCGCGTGTGTAACATATATTAATTGTAACAGAAGAATAATTAAACAATTATTTATAATGACAACAGTATAATGATTTAAAGATTTAAAACTAAAATGTTTGAGGGCAATTATTTATTATATTATTAATTTTTCAATATTAAAAAAATAATATTACAATTTATTTTTCACCTTTGTATATGTTACAGGATGTGCTCTCGTACAAAATGTTATTATATAACTGAATTACAGCGTTATAAAGAGTTGCCACATCACGAAGATATAAAAATAGATTAAACGTTGATCCAGTTCGGTCGAGCTCAATGTGTGGCAAAATAAAGGAAAATTTCATAATTACGGAGGAAATTAAATGCCCAATTTAGTAATATTGTATATTTTCGCGCACGAGAAGTAAGCTATCCTTACAAATAACGCTAACAATCTATTGAAAAATAGATTGAGTAACAATTTATTCATACGTTCATTGTGTACATCGTTACGTGCAGTAAAATGTGCTTGTACGATTGATTGGCTCTAGATTATGGTTTCGTTCGTTTTCTTCGTTGAAAATTGATGCCAATCAATGTTCAAAGCACGCACGCACGCACATGCACACACACGCACGCACGCACGCACGCACGCAAATAAAGTCCAAAATGACGATCATTATTTTTTTTGCCATTTTACATAGCAATCAGTGAGCAAAGATCTTTCGTATCGGCGATCTACTCGATAACAGACATCGTCTAAAATCTAGAAGTCCGATTGACACGATTGTTGCACGTTCTGGGAATACGTGAGTGCATGCGCATGCAATGCGATCGATGAAGTAAGAGGCGACTAGATTATAGTGATTAATGTCAAACGGAAAGTATGATGTGATAATCTATGATGTTTGTATTTTTCATGAAAATTTTTATGCAAGAAATTTCTCGCGATTATTGCTTACTATTCGTTATTGAATTAAAAAAAAAAATTAATCATACCATTTAATAATTATATACGAGAGTACAGTATTGTTAATTATAGTATTTAAAAAAAATTTCGTATCATAATTGTACAACAAATATATAAATGTAGGAGAAACATAAAATAATATTTAATTAAAGTTAAGAATGAGATTAAGATTAATTGAGAATCATTTCTTTAAATCTATCAACTTTAATTAGGAAAATTGAAAGTTGAAAGGAAAATAGTATAATAAATATTTACTAGTATAATAATTAGTATCAATACCTATATACAATAATAATAATAAGTAATAAATACATTTATACATTTTAATAATTTAGATGCGAGACTTATAATGGCTACGTTTACACTATATGCTTAGTCCGTGATCTATATGATAGGTGTCTTTGTTTAACCTACAGGATAAACAAGAACATCTACTGTATAGGCCGCGGCTTAAACTATTATTATCTGCAGATTGAATTTTGTTAATTGACATATATATTGGCCTAGTTTACATCGTGCACTTGATATATTTAATTAGTAACTTTCTGGTATCTATCTTTCTATTAAATTTCGGCGATACGTGCAAACATATACATAGTATGCGTATTTAATTAATCATTTTGATACATATTGTACAATTTAATACATCATTCTTTAAATACGTTGCTAAAATTAAGATAATTTGATAAAAAGTTACTAGTTATAGTATATAATATAAAATATTCGTTGTAAATTATAAGTTATTGACATACATAATATTATCAAAGAATATTTTCATTTACAATAATATTATTAATCCTCGAACGTCTTTTCGGCATGACATACCTAAATTTCCCTTTTCAATGCTTTTTCATAATGTTTATAACTTTTTATTATTTAATAAAAATATTTATACTTGTCTGATACCTTTGTGTTCCTTAGCGTTTCGATGAAAAAAAAAGTTATTTTACAATTAATATACACATATGTTCATTTTCATAAAAGTTATAACTAGTATATGCAAGTAATCGAATTGGGTGGCCATACTGGAATGTATTGTTTCCGTAGTGTGACGTTTAAAGGTTAATTTACTTTATTGACTCATTAAATACACAGAAACCAAATGACTTTTAAAATACTCGAGCGGGACGTAAATGAAATTTAGGACCGGATTTCTAAAGCTGCTTTAGGGTGGCATAATTCTTCGTCGATTAACTGGTCGGTGGCGCAATTAATTGCCCAGCCGCCAAATAATTTCATTGCACCGCCTCTGCGGTCTCGTGGAAACCTATCGAGAGGACCATTGACTAGTGCGTGCAACACGATAGAACGGACCTCTGCATTATGTCCTGCCTTGGTTGCGGTATCTACCGTCGATCGACGGCGAATCGCTGGCGGCGGTAACCAGTTCACAGCAATAAGGCACATCAAAGTTGTAGCTTTTCGCCATTTCGAAACGTGATCGATTGGAAATTCCATCGTACTGGCTATTCGACACGGCGATATTTACGTCAATCACCAAACACGCTCTAAACTTTTATTTCGATACAATTCCGATTACTAAAAATACATGAGATTTTATGATTTTGCACTTTGAATATAAAATACCATAAAACACTATAAAACGCGTGTGTGTATGTGTGTGACATTAGTATCGTAGTGTGTATAAAATAGCACAATACAACGATCAACGTTTTATCGTACTGTCAATAATTAAAAGAAAATGTATGTTAATCATTCGTTTTTAAGCGGAGATAGTATATGCTGTATAATTTATTATGACGTTTACAAAATGATGCTCATATATTATACGTATGTTGAAGCAGTACCGGATATTGTATAAATTATTGTACTTTTGTTATAAATTTTCAAGTGTACAGAATGCATACGTATAGTTAACAAAAGAACATTAAATCGTCAAGAGTTTAATAGCAGAATGTCTGATTTTAAATTCGTAAATATGAAACATGTCATCAGAAATATATTTGCAATTATAAAACCGCGAAATATTACTCCCAAATATAAATTTCTTGTTACTTTTATTACTGCTGATGTTGAAAATATTAAATTTTTCTCTCTCTTATTTGAACGAGAATAAGGCGTATAATCGCTCCGTTACGCTGCTATGGTAAATGCTGATCTTATCCATTGTAGTTGAAAGAAGTGGAGAGAGAAAAGACGGCGCACATGCCTCGGCATTTACTATGGTGGCGGCTCAAAATTGGCACTTTCGGCGAACACTTAACACCCCTTTCGCACGTGCACAAAGGCGCAACAACGATCTAGTCGCATGTGCGCATTTCGGTCCTTCTGCTACGTTTCCAGCCCTCTCGTGACCCTATTTATTATCCATGGCTGGCTTCAAGCGAGATGCAAACGCAGTGCATACCTCTTGTCCCATTTTAACTAAATCTACAAGAAGTGTCATATAAGGAAAAACATAACAGTTTTATTAAACTCGTTATTAGATTCGGAATAGTTATTTTTGGTAAAGTGATGAAATAAAACTTTTTTGTAGATCTGTTATTGAAATAAATTTTTGCATTTAAATAATAATCATTTACAATTATTCTTAACATTAACAAATTGTTCAAAGATTTTCCCTTTTATATAATTTGCATAACAATGAGAAAATAAAATGTATTTTATGTCTCACATTTTTAATTAATTGTATTATCACTTAATAAATATAACATTTGTAATACAATGTATTGTATAATGTGATAAATTTTTATTGTCCCATCGTTATCCCCTAGTAAAGATTTTTTTTAACGTGATTTTAGAAATGGGCGATCCTGCTACTGAAGATAACACGATATTGACGGCAAAATATGTCCTTTGCTTATTAATATATCGTTTACGATATTGTTGGCTTGTAATGGCGTTCCCTAACAGAAATCTATAAAATAAAAATAGAAAGATTTATTGATTACTAAGAGGGTTAATAATGTCCCGTTTAAAAATTCTAAAAAAGAAACGTTCTAGAACTGCTCCTAATCTACATATTATGCTTACAAAAACTTTCGGTTTTTTAACTCATTCTCATTTTTATTTCACTTATTTCATCCTTAAGTTTATAATAACCTCTGTAAAGCGAAAAATCTAGTAACAAATAATCGTAAAAAGGTTTCGGAGAAAACCTTTTTTTTTTTTTATACAACACAAATTCTTTCCGTGAGATTGTTTATACTATCTACAATATTATAATAAAAATAAATACACGATTTATAATATTAAATAAAATATATGTAATATAAATTTGTAATAATGAAAAATTCTTATTATATTATTACAATGTGCATGAATTTTTTTAGTAAAATATCCTTGCGTCCGCCACCCTCTATATTCGAGTATCGCCAGCTTTCTCCCATACGGCACCCCTCTTCCGGACAACGCGGTTCGAAATGAAAAGCCCTCAGCACGCTTTCCGGCTGGGTCCAGGTGTTGCTTCGCCAATCGACAATAGCCTCTCGCTCGTGTTATAGATCAAAATGCGCTGCCGGTTGCGCACTCATTCGCGGTAGACAGCCAAAGCCACCCTCGGAACTCGAGAGGGCGGTCACCGGGACTAGGCAAGGGGCAGCGGGACGTAAAACGCTTGTCCCCCGGTTCTGTTACTCTCTGTTGACGTGGACGCCGCTCGTTGACGCGAATGTCAATTGGGGGTCGACGGGTTTTGCAGTGTGACGGTTGTTTGCGAAATGAGGCAGCGGTGCCTCGATGAAATGTGCGGCAGGCGGAAGGGGCGGGGAGGGGGGGGGGAGACTCGGTGAAATTTTGGTGGATGTCTCACCGATCAGACTTCGAGACAGAATTAATGACGACAACATCGAGAAATAGGTTTCTGTTTCTCAACGCCTGGATAATGATTTTTATATGTACATATTTCTCAGCTGTTGAAAAATAATAACAAAATATATAAAAAAATAATACAAAATTTGAAAAAGCGAGTAATTAAAGTTGGGCTCTTGAGATATTAAACAAATAATAAATGGAGCAAATAAAAAAAAACGGGCCTTTTAATTGGTGCAATTATCATATAAACATATATTTAAATTGTAGTCGCACGTTGAGGGGGTGAAATCCTCCCTCGGAAAAAAATCGGTTTTTTTCTTTCAGGTTGAATATCGTCGAAACTGTAAGAGATAGAAAAAAATTTTCACAATGAAAATCGAATAACTTCAAGAGTACCTTTAGAATCATAATAAAAAAATATTTTTTTTAGTTATTTATTATATTTATAAAGAAAAAAAATTGTTTATTGTAGTTCTAAAATACTCTTAATGTCACATTCAATTTTCATTCTGCAAATTTTTTTTCTATCTCTTACAGTTCCGACGACATTCAAATCAGAAAGAAAAAAAAAACCGATTTTTTCAAGGGAAGATTTCATCCCCTTAACGTGCGACTCAGCACGTATAAAAAAATACGTGTCTCCTATTTTTGTCCATAGAACAACATACTAAAACCTCATTTAAATCGGAGAGTTCACTTGATTGTGTTGTCAGATTCATTGCATGCTATTCCTATATGAAGGCAAAATTCACATTCCTTCATTTTTCAAATGTCACACACACATATATATATTATTGGACTCGAAAAAGTTTTGAGATGTTTAAAAAAATATCTCATTTTTCATAAACACTGATCTCTTTTAGCCGCGCTTACGTTAATTGCGTTAATTGTAACAGTCTTTTTATATAAGGACCTTATTTTTGCAAATCGGCGCGTAAATCCTATTATTAAAATTAAATTTTGTTTGTCACGCGAGGATTGTAGCGTTAATATCCAGAGAATTAACATTACATTGTAATCCCTCCCGCCCCCATCACATCTCCATTAAATTTAATGAACTCCCATGAACCTGTTAATGACGAGAGCGCCAATCGCAATGGCTCGTGTTCTAATAGTTAAAATGAATTATTCTGTAATCTCGTATAATCGTCATTAACGATTCTGTACGCCAACAATCTTCACCGACCGTTTGATTTCCCTCGATCATCGCTCGTTTGACTGTGAAATGTGAAACACGAACGCGTGTTACCTCGTTCTAATTCGCAACGTGAAATGTTCAAGGTAGAACGTATCGCGCGTCGGGACGCCCCGAGGATAAATTTAGCGCCGAGGCAGCAGTTTTCGCTCCTTAAGCGATTAATTAATCGTCGGTCAAGCGTGATCGAGTCGGAGGTCAGAGGTGGCGGAACCAGCCCCATGCCCCCGGTAGCGTCTGTAACACAATGGGAGGCTAATGTGGCCGGTGTGCATGCGCGCGCGCGCGCGTACTACAATACCAAGGATAAATTTATTTGGTCAATGCACAATTATTGAGAGACGCTTTGTAACGCGGTTGTTGCTTGTAAGCCGCAGGCGCCGCGCCGCGCCGCGCCGCTGCGAAACCCCTGACAAAGACCCGGGGAACACTGTGTACGCGCGATTCTGGCAAATTGCTGAGAGCACTGCTGATTGTGAGCGCCTCGTGACCAATCGTAATCCGTAACTGCAGACGTGTAACTCACCCATCCGACGCGATCCGCCGCCGCACCGTGCCGGTGCGTCGGAAATGTTCCTAATTGGAGTCGAATGGCGCCGCGCGTCAGCGAGTCCGCGGAACGCGCATTCCCTTCCTATCCGTAAACACCGTTGATCCGTTTCTCCTCGGCGGGGAACGTCATGAAACGTCGACAAGTTTACGGAGGAGAGAACATCCGGCTTGAATGACTAACATCGCGATCTACATCTACACGAAACATTCCTCGCATGCACCCTCGGCTCCAAGCCGATCTAATTTCGGTTGACAGATTCACTTACGATACTGTGCATAAGCACAGAAAATAAACTATACGTAATTATCATGTCTCTAGGTTGGAATCAGAAAGCGCAGAGATCATTTTTTTTTTTATATTTGGGTCATTGCGTCGCAATATAAAATCATAGTCGTAGACGTTGCATAAGTAACACGAATTTTCGAATAATTTCGACTTTCTTTTAGTCGCAATTTCAATAATTTGTTGAGATATCATCTGAAATGAAAAATCCAAATAATAACTTGTAAAATCTTAGACTACTACCTTCCAGATTCGTATTATTAAATCGTAATATTAAATATTTAATATTCTTATTTATTTAAACAATTTAAATAAGTTAAAAATATAAGTAGAAGATAAATTGTGTTAAGATAAAATAATAACATCAATAAAGTGATGTTTATAATAAATTCTAATTAATTAGTTTAATAAATAAACGTACGTATTATTAGAATATCATTTATTTATTAGATTTAGATACAATTATATTTAGGAGCGCAGAGTTATTAACTTACTTAAAGTTTGCTTAAAGCCTACGTATCTTTTTGAATCAGTTTTGATTCTGATGTGTATTGGAAAACATGTATTGGAAAATATCCTTTTTCAGTATTCTGGTCATGCCGAAAAATGAACAGAATTCCATCGACATACTGTTTGTGATGTAACAAAAAGAGATGACAGGATGTAAAAATCCGAATCTTGCTTGTATATTATTGAAGAGTTTTCCTCCGAGTAAGATTACTCACGCTTGGAAAAAGAGCGGTATCATCACTTAACCATTTTCCACTTGTAATGGTGAAAGGAAATGAATTTTGCATTACTTCAAAGAAAATGAATTTTGTATTAACTTCCATTGTACTTCTATGTATATACTTTATTATACACACATACACAGTAATATATAAAAATATACCTCATTTTTATTCTTGATTTTGGGCCATGAGTAAACAGTGAACAAACTTGACTCCTATACATTTGTAGAGGAAGTTGAGTTTGAACAAATAATAATATAGTTTCAGGTCTCGAAAACAGGAGGAAAGGAGAGAACTTTGGTAGAGAGTTAATATGGTATATTAATCATATGATAATTGATATTTTACACTTGTTAATTTAATTATTATATTACTAATATAAAATACATTTTATAACATAACTAAATTTCCAGAATACTTTTCCATATAGCGATAACGGTGGTACTAACCCATTATGGATTGGTTTCATCAATGTAAGATTAACTTTAATCTCGATTCAATTTACTCTTTATCTTTTTCTAATTCTAAGAATAAATAAGGATAAACAGTAAGTTAAACCGAGATTAAAGTTAATCTCTTATATTGATAGAATCACACAGGCCTAAGGCTTATCGCTCAATCAAATTTAGATTATCAGTAAGTTTATCAGAAATAGGACCACGAAAAATCTTTCCAATATAAAAAGCACATTTTTTTAATTGCTATTTTTTTTATTTAATCTTTCTAACCTAGCCATGGGCCGGAACGAGTTTCAATAACCTATGATTTTTATTATTTTTTTGTAAAGTCAAAAGACTGAATAAGATAAAAAGTTACCCATTCCTTTGTAATTTTTTTTTTTAGAATTGATTGGCGTAATCAATTAATCGTCAATATTTAATGATTTGTTTGTAACAATTTGTTGCCAAATTATTTTTTGTAATATGCTTTTTACGTCAGAAATGTTTTTCCATGTTCCAGTGCTATTTCCAGTTGTTATTTTTCTTGCTAATCCTATTTGTTTTATGATCCTTAATTGGTTCACGAGTAAATGTAGTATGATGTGGTATCATTAATACAGTATCTGAGACACATTAAACATTTCAACACAAGAATAAAGTTCCGAGAGCATATTAAAGATATTTTTATATATCTCATGTTTTTATATATAAATAATAAACAATAATGATAATAGAACCAAATAACTTCTTTCGCTTCCTAACCGAGGATTCAAAACTATGTATTTTTTTGATAATATACACAAAAAATAAAGTGATTTAATACAGTTGAAGTGACTTTAAGTGAGATTCTTTTTAAAGAAATTTAAATTTATGAAAAAGAGAATGAACATATTATCTTAGATGAAACCTTATAAAATCTATTATTAAATTTAAAATATTTTTTATCTCCAATTTTGACAAATGATATAATTAAATAATGATTCAATATATTAATAAATCTCTTAAGACTTTTTTAAATAAAATCCTTTTATAATTTATGTAATTTATACTATTAAATCTATAGTGTCAAATTTGTTCTAATTTAAGTCGCCACTGTTTCTACGCTAAATATATCGTTATTTTATACTAAAACGATAGTTAAATTTGACGCTATATAGTATCAAATTGATACTTTTAACAGTATATTTTACAAATATTACATCTTAATCCAATGTAATACCGTTAGTATTGCGGAAATCACGATTTTAGAAGAATGGAAACGAAAAACAAACTAGAAAAGAACTTCTCAAAGATTTCACATGGATTTAACGCGGACAATGCGACGCTCTAAGAATTGCTCATGTATTTGTTAGGTACTCTCGGGACGTTCTCTGTTTTATGGCATTCAGAGCGGGGCAAGGAGTCTATGAAGTAAAATTGTAATTCTTAAGGAAATTTGCATGCAAAAGCTGCGGTTTGTGAGAACGGAAAGAGGAAGGAAAGGGAATGACTGCATTACTGTGATACGCTCGCACACGTACACAAATGCACGTAGAAACGTCAGCACATATCGCTTGAAATGTTTGCTGTGTCTGTTTGCGCAAAAATAGGGCTGGATGTTAGTTAATTAGTATCCCTTTAAAAATGGATATTCATAATTTTAACAATCTTAATTAATTTTTTATTTCAGTAACTAAATATATTGACCACTTAAATGGAAATTAACAAGTTTGAACTCGCGCGAAAAGTTAACTTACATAATCACGCTTTTCGAAACTCGATTTAATTTGATTTTATTTATAAAGATTCGACGGGATATATATTTTTTGCTCGCACAAGTATGAGCATTTGTATTTCGTTCAACGAAAATTATAAATAGCACACATGATAGTATATTTTTATTATAATAAGCCCTTTTTTTACATTAATATAAAATTTGCTATATCTATTTTTATA
>NW_017305843.1:1181271-1182104 GCF_001594115.1 Trachymyrmex septentrionalis | reverse complement strand
ACACAATAGTATATTTTTATTATAATAAGCCCTTTTTTTACATTAATATAAAATTTGCTATATCTTTTTTTATTAAAGATAATATAAACTTTAAACTTAATTCTCTAAGATGCATTTCAAAAAATTTATTCGCGTTCTAGCAAGAACTGAATCAAAGTACAGCTTTGGCCATAAGTATAAAGCCCTTAATTTATTGCACTCGCTTGGAAAAGACGGTAATAAAAGCCAAAAGAAAGGTAGAAAATATTAGAAGTGTTATAATAATAAATATTATTTTTCAATCAAACTTTTTATATTTATTCTTCGCTAGATACAGATACGTTTACGTTAATTTGTGGGGATGCTTTATATAATACTTATGGCCAAGATAATATAACTTTCAAGGTAATATATCTTATAATATTGTGTGTAAGGAAATAATATACGGCTCTATCACTTAAGGTAAATTTCTTATGATTGAGTTATTATTTTTATTTCAAATTCAATTCTTCGTTAAACTTTTAAAAAACTTGAAATAAATTAAAGATTAATTCAAATGTTCGATATATATGTTTTGCTGATATCCGTTGGACACATTAACGTGACAGATAACGCATTTGTTTCAGTTATATCAGTCAATCCTATAGCAATGCGAGCAACATGAAAATGTATAAAACTAATGCCATGATTTATCGTTGATTTCCTCGAAAGGCAGAATACCTTCTTTTTCCAGTTTCAAACCGGATCGCTGACATATTTCATTCTAGCGTATCCTCCACTTTCCGGCGACATCCCGAAAGAAGGACACGTGTGTGTGTGTGTGTGTGCGCGCGCGCGCGCGCGCGCGCGTATGC
>NW_017305843.1:1174434-1181171 GCF_001594115.1 Trachymyrmex septentrionalis | reverse complement strand
ACTTTCCGGCGACATCCCGAAAGAAGGACACGTGTGTGTGTGTGTGTGCGCGCGCGCGCGCGCGCGTATGCGTGTGTACGCGTATACATATAGATGCAAGCACGTAGACGATACACGTGTGTAGCTCCTCTTTACAGATCGTTTTGTCGACTAGAATTTGATATAGTACAGCAAGAGTGCCGTTCTTCTACGAGGGACTTTTGTGAAACGCAAAGTAGCATATCGAAGTGGTTATCTCGTAAATCGTGGGGGGAGGGAAATCTATGTAAAATACGAAGATGTGATTTACAACGCTGATTTATTTTTCAAAATTTATGTTAAGAAAATATATTTGTCACGTGTGTGTGTGTGTGTGCGCGCGCACGACAGAGAATACATCACAGAAAAATTATTTAGTGGGACATAAAATTACATGTCTATCAATACGAGTTTGAGATTAGACCGATACGCCGAGATTAAATGTTCAGAAATTAGATAACTGGAAAAAGATTAAAGTTTCTCAATAGTAACATGATATATTGCGAGATCCGGGGAGTTATCCGCAGTAGTTTACAGTGATATATGTACGCTTGTTTTACTCATGTAACTGCAGATGCCGGTCGCATGTGAGGCTCCCGGTGAGGCTTTTCCTGCATTGTTCAACCTTCGCCATTTTCCGCGAGCATTTTCGGGCGCATGCGTGCGTTCGCGTGTCTGCAGTGCGGGCACGTGCGGTTTTAACATCGAGCAAAAGAAAAATCTTGGCAGCGAGTGCTGAGTGGGACGCGCGTATGCGTGCGTGCAGGGCTTGCGATTTTAATGCGGCTTAACGAGTGTTTCGTTGTGACATAACACCGTATGCAGTAGCTTTTCGGGATAAAGATGGATGTTCCTTTCTTTCCGCAAAATATTTTCTTTATCATCTGCCACTGCTACACTAGATTTTTTTTTTGGTAGACGCAGTTATTTTCAAGGAGGTTGTCGAGGAGATCGAATAGCTTATTGCAATAGATAAAAAAAAAACTTAACATAAAGTGAACGTTACACTTACAATTTGTAATAAATCCACGTCGCAGTCTTTGTAAAAAAAAAAAAGGTTTCTAATAAAAAAAATTGTGAGATACAGAAATATACGTAATTATTTTGATAAGTGTTTAAAGAGAAAGCGAGAAGTCATTTTACACCGCGCCATGCCGATGGTAATTTTTTCACGTTCGCATTCTTCGCGGAATATAATTGAAAAAAAGCACGATTAATACGCAACGACTACATTTCGTACCACATATAGGTTAATATCAAACAAGATAGGAAAACAGCGGGCGTTCGTATCGATACGAACGGATGAGAGTTTGTTCCGGCGAGCGGAAGTGAATCAACATTTGCACAGTTCGCGCGTCCCACGTGCGCGTTTTTGAAAGCCGCGAAGCTGCCCGTGAAAAGCGCGTTCTGCCCATCTAAGGGATCCATACCCGTCTCTCGTGCAAATTCGTTCTCGCGATCAATCACCGCGTCGAAACAGCGGAATCGAGTCCACCGTCAATAATTCTTCTATCGCGCTCTCTTGCATCTCATCTCTCTCTCTCTCTCTCTCTCTCTCTCTCTCTTGCTATTTTTTTTTTTTTTTTTGGCGCAACGTGGCGTTCTCGTCGACGCTGTATTGACTCGTCAGCCTCGATCCGTTCGACAATTTACGCCGTGACCGTTCTGCCTGCCTCGCTCGTTTTTCTTTCTCTTTTTTCCTTTTTCCTTTTTGGTGCGGCATCGAAAATGCCAGCGCGAGCATAAACCGCCAGACGAGGAAATTCATCAGGCGGGGAAAGGGTGGAACTGGGCCCTTCAACAATTTGTCATGTGTTCGCGTTTGAGATGTGTTGCAGGAATCAGCGAAAATTTGATAACAGCCCTTTATTGTTTTAAGGTTGATAAACGCGGCTGAAAAGTTATAGGGTGATAAATGATGATTAAAGGTTTAATTACCCGGACGGGGGATTAAAGAGCGGCGGTGACGCGTACACGCGTCGATAAAATTCGGGAGGATTTACTCCCGGATTCCTCATCTTTTATTGTCGTGACGCAATTTGAGCATTTTATGATCCGTTTTCACCGGGTAACGCACGGTACCCAAAGTGTCATACACTACCGTGCTCGATGGATAAACGCAGCTTTCGCAAAAACTGCGCGTCGTAAAACCCGGCTCGGTTTTTATGACGATCAATGAGGGAAAAGGAAGAATAGCGTCGTAAGTACCGGGAAAGGGAATCAGCCGGTATGTAACACGCGAGACAATGGATGATTAATTTTTTATATACCCCTATTTTATGGAGTAACCAAGGAGACAGTTTCATCGTTTACTCGAAAATAGCATTATCGCATTTTATGCCACGGGAAAACTGTTATCGATCAGTGAATACGAAGTGCTAGATTGTAACAGCGGTATTCAAAAGATTGTTTATTTATGTTATGTCTTATTTAGAAAAAAAAAAATTTTTTTTTAATTTCCTTTTTCTCAAATTTAAAAAGATCCAATGTTTCTTCTATTTTTCTTCTTTTTTTTATTGTCAAACTAATCAATTGTGTAATAATCTTAAGTTTTTGTCACTTTATCGATCAATATTTATGCAAAAAGAGTTGAATGAAACAAACAGAAAACAAAATTAAAAACTGATAAATCTATTCGATACAATTAATGATACTAATCTCTCTATCCCGTAATAATTATTAGTAATTATTACTACAATAATCTATCAGTAATTATAATAATTTGCTAATGAAAAGATTCAATTGTTTAATCATTACCTCATGACAAGAATTAATTACTTCATAAAGAGACAAGGATTAATATAATCGTTCCAAGAACGGATGCTGCATTAATTCATCTAATTCAGAATCATGAGAAACTACTAAGAAAATTTGCGTGGCACCCATGGGAGATGTCAGAGGTACTCTGGAGTATCATAGTTATTCTGAACGAGAACCGCTGAGAACCGAGCAATTATTTCCCAAGCGTTTGAAGTTCAGGGAGCCATTATGACAAAAGAGATATTTGTCTTGGCCGCGGGATATTTTAACAGTGGCGCTGAAAGATAGAGAAATATCAAGAAGTAATCGCAAAACGTACCGCGAACTCATTTTGGAACGTCAATAATTTTGGACTGTTGAAATTATGAGCCTTTGAGTGGACTTTTGAGATTATTAGATTCGGTATTATTGAGTTCTTTAGATTTTGAGATGTTTGAGTGCTCGGAGAGATAATCGAATTATAGCATTCGTAAATCCCAACTTTCTAAACTTCAGATCTTCAGATCTTTTTTCAAAGCCTTTTTAATTCTTAAGTTCTTTGAATCTCCACGCTGAATTAAATCATAATTACATTCTTACTGCGTTCGATCTATAATTATAACTGCGCAAAAAATCTCTCTCTCTCTATATATATATACATATATATATCTCTGTACTTGACAAGCAAAAGAATGAGAGTAAAAGACTTTTTGAAAGAAGCAAGCGAAAGTTTAGGGTTATAATTTTCAAGATGAATTAAAAAGATATTACTATTTGTACATATATAAAATATCTTGTATTGGGTTGGAGGAAAAGTTGTGCGATATTTTGTTAGAGAGCTCAAAATTTTATATATATATATATATACAATATTTTCGTTAAAAATGATCAAAATTTAAATTTAAAAAAAGGGTTTTGAAGCTTGAAATCTCTACTTTCGAATGGTTACTATAATAATATAATATATTTTTTGTATTTATGTGTTTTGTAATTTTGATATATACAGAGAGTCCCAAAATTTGCGCATTTAGAGTACAGAACATGATACTTTATGCTAAAACAAATAACTTTTTCCTTTAGCAAAATTGCGTCCGATAAATAATTTTTGCGTTTGCTCGTATAACTTTAACCTGCACTTCTACAAAAACTACTTGTCAGACGCAATTTTGCAAAAGGAAAAAGTTGTTTGTTTTTGCATAAAGTATCACGTCCTGTACTCTGAATGCATGAATTTTGGGACACCCTGTATATAGAAAGAGTTGAAAAAGGGAAATATTTCTTCTCATTTTGTGGGTCTGTCACGTGCGAAAAAAAAATTTGCGAAAATTTTCGACTATCTATATCGTGAAAGTTTGGAGTTTTTCTTACAAAAAAAAAATCGTTTTTTAAAAATATTTCTACAATTTTTTTCTTCTTGAATTCTTCACAAGTTAAATAAAAAGGAGCATTCTGACTTTGATTGCTCATAACTCCATTAAAAATCAAATACTGCAATTAAAAAAACAGATTCTTAAAGCTGAAACGGTGCTCTATCGAATAATATCATGTTAATTTTTTAAATGTAAAATATATAGAAATTTGAATTAAAAATGTGATATTACTATCCCTATAATTTTGTGTAATGGAAAAAAGAACAATAACATCACATGTTTAACTCAAATATATCTATATTCTATTTTTTTTTTAAATTGGCAATTACACCACTTGATAGAACAACGTTTCAGCTTTAAGAATCTGTTTTATTAATTACGACAATTTTTTAAAAGAGTTATGAGCAATCAAAATCAGAATGTTCTTTTATTTAATCCGCGTATAACTTGGTAACGAAAAGTCGTAGTGCATTTTTTAAAAACGAACTTTTAGGTAAAACTTTATGCTTTCACATCAGATAGTCGAAAGTTTCGCAACAAATGTATTCTGTATATAATTTTGAGTTAACAGAACTTTTTTTCCAATCCAATATTTTTCCAGCATAATGTTGGTGTTTTTTACGTCAACTATTTTTAAATAATTTCCAAGAAAATAAAAAAAGGCTGAACGATATTTTTCACGTTTCTAAGATTTTCATAATTTATTCTTGTAATCAAATATAAATTTCAATGAAATATACATTAATTGATTTTAATTATAGGAAAAAGTAAAACTTAATAAATACCAGAAGATAAAAGACTTCGCATGTGTGATGGTAAAATATTTTTACTCAAATTTCGACTTCACCATGAAAAAACACGTCGCGTCGAAGAAGAGTGGATAGATATAGCTACAAATTCTTCTTCTTAGATATCTCCCAAAGCTTTCTTCTTCCTTTCCGATCTTTGTGGCCACTCTCGTCCACTATCACAGCGGGAACATAAATTTACGATTTCTTCGTGCATTTTCGTTCTATCGCGATAACTAGCCAAAAGTTAACCACCAAGTAGACAGTACATAAAATAGTAATGAATTTAGTTAATCTACTGCCTCTCATTATTTTTCAATATTTATTCGAGAATTCGAATACCAAATTATTTAAAAAACTTAATATTTTAATTATTTATTCTGAAATCTTTACTTGTAATATACATTTAAAAGGCTCGTCAATCAATTATATCAAATGACTAAAAGATAATAATAATTTCCTACATTTTTACGACCTTCATCATACTTGATAAACATGTAAACGTTACAATTATTATTGATATTCATAATAATAATAATAATAATAATAATTTCTATTTATCATTAATGTGAATACAGTTATAATTTTAATTTCAACATTTATTCTCATTATATTAATATTAATCATGTTAAAATATATCAATTATAAAAGATATAATTTTCATCATAATTGAAAATTACGAAAGACAATATTGTTCACATTATTATTGCGTTTTTCGAACAATACGACCTCGTTTATGGAACGTATATCTTATCGTGAGAGCGAGATAGTATCACTGGTCATCGACTTTCCAACGAAGTTGAATAGTAGAAGTGCAGTTTCAATGTCCGCCCGCCTCACCCTTTACTTTCGTTGCTCCACTACGACGATGAACAGATACACGAGTGGCGACTTGCCGTGGGAAAAAAAAAAAGAGCCGCGCTACCTCTTTTACGATCGACCTTTGAGATCGGCCATTGCGGGCGAGTGCGAAAGAGATAGGGATCGCGAGGGAAGAGAGAAGTCAGGAGGCTAGGGTGGATAAAGTAAACGTTGTTCGTGGAAACTTCAAGTCAAGCGCGGCGTTTCTCGGCTGCTCGCTTTATCCTTTCCATCTTCCCTTTCCTGCTCTTCGAACTACTGAAAAATAAGATACGCAAACTTGTCTGTCTCTCCTTCCTGCTTTTTACTTCTTTCTTTTTTCGCTCGGCAATCCCACACGGATTCGGCATCGAGGCTTTCGCTCTGCCGATATCGAATTGGTGGCGAACTTAATCGCTTGCTGCGGAAAGCAAGAGGGATTCCAGTAGGGACACATTTTTATACGTATGTGAGTATACATGCACGCACGCACACGCACAGGTACATATTCGTCTCATTCTCTACTGAATTATTTTTGATAATAATAAAAAATTTAACAAGAGTCTGTATAATTTTAGATATACATTAATAGATATATAGTATATTAGATCTAAATGTTTTCAATCCGATATATTAGATTTTCTGAATATTTAAAATTGTTGAACGTTTACTTTCTTAAAATGAGAAATTATATTAATTTACAATTATATGCACATCCATTTTTTTACCAGATTAATTTTTCGATGTCATTCTCGTTAGGCATATTTAACTATGTACCTTTTACTTTATATACTATAACTTTTTTATTAATAAAGACACATACATTTGCTCGTTATCATTATATTTCTTAATGTCTGGTTTAAAAAAATGTGTTAAAGTAGGTATGGAATGTTTTCTATGTCATACTATTTCTAATATGTTATCTCCGTGAGAAAACGTAGTGCAGCAGCGAAAGGTTAATTGTATCTTCAAGAAAATCATT
>NW_017305843.1:1171754-1174334 GCF_001594115.1 Trachymyrmex septentrionalis | reverse complement strand
ATTGAACGTAAAAAGTATTCGTACAAAAAAAATTTTTATAAAAAAAGGCCTTATTTGTAGAAAATAAATATTAATTAGTAATTTTATTCAATGAATACATTCTGGTGTAATATAGACAAACATGCTTGGCGTGTTCCTGATTTTAGAAGCTAAATTTCTCGACTGTACGAATACATTTTGTACATTCAAATAATGCCATTTTTGATTTTAGCTTATTTTTAAAACAATATTTTATTTAACTAATTACATATCTTTTTGGTATAATAATTTTGAGAAAAATGCAGTCTATTTTATTCGTTATTAATAAATTATTAATTATCCAGCATGAAATGACCGTCAATTAAACAAATTGATGTCGAAATTATCAAATTGATATCTATTCGATATCCATTTGATAAGTCATTTCTCGCTGGATAATGTCTACTTTTTAAAAATAAAGGTTTTTGAAAAAATATTTTCTATGTACGAGTATTTTTTACACTCACTGTATACATGAAACATTGTAACATGCCACTGTTAAAAATCGTTATAAACCGTAAAACGATTGGCCAATAAAGATAAGCAATGCAGAGAATAGTTAAACAAAGGAAATCAACAGTCGCGTTAAGTTAATTTTCTCTGTAATTTTCGTTTTCGTCTACGTCTAATAAAGACAGTTTCATCAGTGCCCGCGTTAGTTTAAAGAAAGGAAGAAAAGACAAATGAATTTACTTATGTAAGTAAATTAGCCAATTTATTAACCGAACTACTTAATGTTTAAATAGTTTTTCGACTTAATTTTTATCAATCGTAGAATGTTAAATGCTGACATTTACAGACCAACAAAAATTAAATAAACGTCTCTGTTTATTATGTGAAAAATCTAATTTAAGAAATTTGGAAGAGATACAACTCACAACATGAGCTTTAAAAGCTAGAAAAATTAAAAAGGAGAAAGAAGAGAAATAAAGTAAAAATGAAACATAACCTACTTCAAAAATAGATTAAAAATTTTTTAAATTGAGTGACAAACATAGATAGTTTAAATAAGAATCAAGTTCAAGTTTATAACAATATATAATGTAAATTAAAAACATAAGCATTTTGTCTCAAATGGATAATACGAGAACGTTCTAACATTCGTAGAAATATAGTATCTCTGTTATAAAGAAAAAAACATGTAAATTATTGGATAAATACTAAGTCTAAGGAAGTTTGTGCAATCGATTACTATTACACTCGTAAACTGTGCGTACTCACGAGTGAAATAGAGTCGATCAATACAGTCTACTAACTAGATAAAAAAACAATCGGACCAGTAATCCCCTTCAGGTAAAAACAATCGTTTTTCTATGGCTGATCCTTGGGAAGTCGTACGAACGAAGGAGAGTAAATGTTTCTACTGGAAATTTTACACGACTTCCTACTTCGTGGATCCCATTTACGCGGGGGTTCCGACGTTTCATTGTATTAAAACAGAATTTTGAATCAACTCGCGGTTCGTATAAGCGAATGCTATTAGAAAAGGCTTTCTAACAATATCGGCAAAGCCTACAATTTATTAACGTGCAAAGTATGCGTGGTAACCGTGCATTTAATATGTCATGAAAAAAAAAAAGAGATTTTGAAAATGTACGTTGCGAATTTAATAGCAATAAAGATTCCCACAAAATTTTAGGACAAAACTTTTTCAATTGTAAATACGATCGAGACACTAATGAATTTAAGAAATACAAATAAAATTATACAATAGTTAAAACATTGTTTCTTGTTTATCTTTATAAGGATTTTAATTTCAAAGAATTAAGTAAGTTCGGTATTTACTCCCAAAATATTTAATAATTAAAAAATAGTTTTATAAACAAGAAACACATATCAGTGACTATCAGATAATCACTAACAAAAAAAAGCAACTGAATCGACCAAATAATACGGTTGCGATTATTTAATAATTAATTTGATTATGCATGCGTAATGCAGAAGCCAAATTTTATAATACTCGCTCTAACTTCATATTATTTCTTTCGTATAAAAAATAGTTTATAATAAAAATATACATTCTTGTTTGAGTGCTTTCTATAAGATTATGAATGTTTTCTATTAGATTATGGATAACGCGTAACTGCAGTCAAAAAATTTTCACTTGCCTTGAGGCATTAATACCGGTATAATAATGTAGATTAAGGGGTTAAGCCACGCTTTGGTCAGCCGGCGCTTCGAGGCGAAAGGAAATCTTTGGTTGGTGAAATTTATGTTTCCTCTCGTGGAGAGCAAGCAAAAAGAATGCGTCCACGGAGAAGGGACAGAGGCAAGAAATTCCTAAAACGTTTACCTTTTATCCTTCTGCACCGGTGGAGCTTAAAAGAAAGCGCTCGATTATTCTTTTATCGTCGCATCGCGGAAATGTACAAAGGCATGTTTTATTCTAGCTAATAAAAAGGAAACAGAAATGTCGACTGTGTAGATTCTGTAGATGAATGCATGTGTGTCTGAGACAGAATGTAACACGTCCAAATTGAACTGTAAAACTCTAACGCATTTCCATTTTCGTCTCTCATCTTAATATGATGAAAATTTAAAAAGACAATCAACGAATTTACA
>NW_017305843.1:1169830-1171654 GCF_001594115.1 Trachymyrmex septentrionalis | reverse complement strand
ATATATATATATATATATATATATATATATATATATATATTTTTATATATTAAAGTTCGTATTAAAAAATAACTTTTTTATTAATTTTACAGAAAACAAACATAAGAAAAATTACAAATTTACGCTGCATTACGATGCATTAGCACACTTTTGATTCAAGTAAATAGAATAATCAGTAAAAATGAAAGCAGTAGAAGCGGCAAAAATATTGTATTTATTTTTCTTGATTTTCTTTAGTAAAGCTTGAATTAATTTTTTATTCGCTTTAGCTGCAACCATGTTATTAATGCAAGTTTTGATTATACACCCAAGAATCTTGAATTTGCATCTTGAATGAGCACAATTTAATCTTAATCGTATATATCGTGATACCCACTACACAGGCGTTCACAGCTATTTCAATCTTTAACCCGAGCAGTCAAGAATTGCGTTAATAGAGCTGACTGCAAATGAAGTGCCGTATTTACGGCGGTCACGAGTGCTCGGCGTTAATTCGCGCGTAACGATCCGCGCAATATGACCGTAATATCCGGCCAGTGCGACGTTAATACGCCCGCTCATTGGCGATCTTAACGGCCGAGGCGCATGCTGATTACAAGTCCGGAAGTAATATCGGCGCAGATTGTTTTAGATCGGGAGTGTCCTAAGGCAATCTGCAGGTGCACTCAATTGAATTCTCGCGCAACGCGCAATTAAAACCTCGAGCCCAGTGTGTCATCGATATCCTCATCCGCAGAGAGACGTGCGCTTTAATGCTCTCTTTATAATCTTCGTATCTGCATTTAAACCGAGAAAAACGAGCACGCTGTTCTTACGTTATTTAATTTTCTGCCGTCGCGATGTTGAATCGAGATAATTTCTTCCTGAGCAATTAGTACTTGCGTAGTCTAAGTAATCGGATTAGTGGAAGCGGATATCAATAATGTATTTAATTTCTGTAATGTTCTATTGTATATATCTTTAGGTAGGAAAAACATAAAACGATCGCGATGGTAGTTAAAAAATAATCGACAATTTGAATTATACTAATTACAAAATTGCAACTATAATTATTAAATTTTATCATCCAACGTCTGGATTTGTTTTTTTCTTTTCTTACCGTATTTTTTTCCATGCAAATGTAATTCACGATAGAAGATTTTCTTCAAGTATATCAAGTATATTTCGTTCGGAGCTCTCTTTCTCTCTATCATATTTTTGACAAGTAATAGATAAATCTAACGCTTAACATAATTTATTAATTTAAATGCCTTTACAAGTGCGTTTCATTATGCACACATAAAATAAAAAAATAGCCCCCTCCCCGTTTCGGGTTGGCATAGCGAAAGATACCTCTTTCGCATTTCTAGATCAAAGACGCGATTCTATTCTACACAGCATGATCCAGAATTATTTTCATTAAAGGGAGAGCTATCAGTCTCGAGAGAGAGAGAGAGAGAGAGAGAGAGAGAGAGAGAGAGAGAGAGAGAGAGAGAGAGAGGGAGAGACAGAAGGAAACTATGTTAAAACATCCTCCTATCTCCAGTATCGCCAATTATTCCCGTCACTTTAATTATTCTCAATTTTATTATCGGAGAGCGATGAAAGTGTGTAATACGTAGAGTCACGGGAACCGGCGACCCTTCCTGACGGATCCTTTGCATAATACTGCAACCACGGGACCGCTGTGGCGAAACTTCGGCGGTGACCTGATAAAAGTCTGCGACCGCAGTTTGCGAGAGCGTGCAGAGCAAGTCGTGGGCTATGTGGCGGGGGGGTGGGGGAGGGTGATCGTGGGTGCGCGGGCGATAAGTCGCAGAAAACGAACTAATCAAGGCATTAATC
>NW_017305843.1:1167766-1169730 GCF_001594115.1 Trachymyrmex septentrionalis | reverse complement strand
CGCCGTGCAGATTTTCCATGGGACTAATTGCGATGCACACGGTTCCCGAAACAGGGGGAGGGGGAGGGGGAGGGGGGAGGGGAGCGCGCGCGCGTATATATGTATGTAAATGAATCTAATTCCTATTCTCTCGTCGGATACCTTCGGTAGAAAATGGCGGCGTCGTAAAAATGTAAATCTTGCTTTGAATAATATTTCACCCCTCTCCTCCTCCTCCCCCCGCCGTGTGGCCACCGGAAGTAGCGGTATACGCGCGTGGTGAAAGGAGAAGGGCGGAGGAGGTGCGAAGGAGCGAAAGGGGAGGAAAATAAAACGTCACGTACGACAAGAAGATAGAGAAAAGAGACGGACAGTACAGGCGAGGAGGGGAGAGAAAAAGAGGATGAGGAGCGCAGGTCGTGGCGGCGGCGCGAAGTCGGGAGAAATAATGAAGGCGAGCGCGCGCGCGCGCGCGAGAGAGAGAGAGAGAGAGAGAGAGAGACAGAGAGAAATGCGGAGCCGTGTAGGTCGAATAACGGGAAATGAGCTTTACTACGCGCCTTTTACATGTAAAAGAGAGAAGGAAACGGCTGTTATACCAAAAAGACGGGATAAATAATGCCGACGACGCGCGTTCTTCTTTGAAATCGAGTCAACGTGATTTATTGGTAATCCGATAATGTCTCTGGCTTTCTCGATGACAAACCATTAAAGCAGAAGTTTCTCTGTCTTCGCAGTATTTGAAGTACATGCCCCCCCCCCCTCATCGCGATATGTCACATTTGCAACGCGAAAAATTGAATGTGTCGGCACGTAAGAAAGCTCGTCGAAGCAACCTTTTACTGCTTTCAGTTTTGCGCTGCACGTTTTAAAGTGCACGCGAGTTTTCAATTATTACATCAAATTGTTTATTTAATTTACATAATTTAATTAAATTTGTTTAACTTTGTTTACTAAATAAATATATATATATATACTTTGACGTTTGACACTTTACCAATAATTCAATTTCCGCACGATTCAATTAACACGCGAACCTTTTGTCGAATAACGTTCATTAACATGTTGTCAATTACACTTTTATTAAACAGGAGATGAAGGAAATGTGCGTGCGAATAAGTAAGTATACGCGAGCTGTAAGAAGAAGGCAAACAGAATGCGAGAAGAAGTAGAGAGATAGTTTCGATGGAGAGACAGGTTGCACCGGAAAGTACTTGGGTACCCGCAGTGTGTCGTTAAGCGTCGCGGATACTCTCGTTAAGCTCAGCCTGCTTACATGGAAGGTGGCTGTTTTAACGATGGTTTCCACGTTTACGAAGGGCATTACTAATATCGCATAAAGGAAGCGAATAAAAAGGATACGCGCATGCAAGCAAGCGAGCGAGTGCGCGTCCAGCTCGTAAAACTTGACGTAAACGGACGTTGGTAATGTTGGTAACGGTAGGTGAGGAAGCGTACGAAGAATCGCCTTGAGAAACTGGAGCGAGAAAGCTAAAGTGTCATAACATCGATGTTTGTTCCTTATTGATCAGTACAGTGACACGTAGAAGAAGGCTGCCGATATACCGACATACCACTTTGCTTTTCAATATTTCTTAAATAAGAGCTAAAAGTTTTCAGGAACATAAATAACCAAAGACTAGAAGGTATCTCTTGTCAAATAACATAAAGGTTTTTTTGCAAAAATGTCGTTTGCAATTTTTCAATAATTAACTTTTTCGTAAGATAAGCAAAGATAAGCGTCTAACAAAATGGGCTCCAAAGGTGACATAGATTCCTATTCCTTTTCATTCACAGAAGTCATCTGTACAAAATACCTACTACTAAGTGAATGTATCTGTATAAGACTTTCTAGAATCTTTTCACTTCGATATAAAATGTTTTTTGTCAATTTATATGCATATATTCTGCAGGATACAAACATGTAACGCGACACTATAAAGATTAAGTTAAAGTTTAGTTATCATAGCCTATCTTACAGACAG
>NW_017305843.1:1164173-1167666 GCF_001594115.1 Trachymyrmex septentrionalis | reverse complement strand
TTTTTTGTCAATTTATATGCATATATTCTGCAGGATACAAACATGTAATGCGACACTATAAAGATTAAGTTAAAGTTTAGTTATCATAGCCTATATATATATCTTACAGACAAGTGTGCTGGTTTAAGCTGCACCCCGATATACTTAAAACTGTATTACAAAAAAAAAATAAGAAAGAAAAAATATAAATAAAACTGATTAAGGAAATTACAAACACGTAAAATAATACAACTATTATTTTTTAGACGGTGCAAAAGAAAGCCGTAAAAAATTTTATTTTCGCGTTTGCAGAATTGGTTTTAGTTGATTTTATATAGAACCAAGTCATGAATACTTATACGCATTATGGATTTTTGCTTCTTTAATTATATAAACCAATCATATTCTTATCAGTGTGACACTAAAAAAAAGGAAGTGTCTAATTTTGAAATATTAAAACGTTTCGTTTTCGCGTCCGTTTTTCAAACATTTGAAAATATTTTATACGTTTCCAATAAACAAAACACTATGTGTTCGGATTTAAAACACTAAAGGCCACTTTCGATCAACTCCAATTAATTTCAATCGACGATTAGTCCAGTGGAATTGATCAATCGCATTTGTCAACGATAGATGCGATCGGCCAATTTCAATGGACTAACCGTCGATTAAAGTTAATCGTAGTTTATGGTCGGAGTGGCCAATAAAAATTTTCAATTGAAATATCTTTTATTATCGAACGTTGTTTTGCAAAGATGTTTCCAACACCGCACCTTTTACAGCGTAATAAAGTGAAATAGTTTTCGTGAAATAAGTGCAATGGGCGTCCCCTTAGGAGACCTGTGTCAATATCGAGAACTTATCTTCGTCCGTTTCAGTCGTTTTTTCGAAGAATATTCATTTTATTGAACGTCGATCGCATTATTAATACCGGGCGATTCATAATCACGTTAGCGTGACGCCATCACGACGACGGCGACGTTTCGCTTTCTACAATGACAGCATGACGGCAAACGTCGTAGTACAAAAGCGACCGCGAGACCATCAAGCACTGTGAGGTCTAAGCGAGATTCAGATGACACGTGAGCTATGAACGTCATCCATAATGCAGGCTTCGGTACTTCGCGGCGATGTCATCGCTAGCAGGAATATTTATTGGCACGACTAAGCCGCTACGCTCGCTAAATTTATAGCACATTCAAAATCTTTGGTTAATGGTGATGAGTTGCCATTATTCGTTCATGTCAAAAACCGCACATAGAACATCATACATAACATACCCGTCAGGCGGACCGTGCCGGTGCTGTTACAGACCGTAACAGCAGCGGAAGTATTTGTTCGAATTAATTCAAACCGCTTTGCATAAAGTACATTAATTATTTATTTTCTTTACGTCAACGTACAGTTGATAACACGATTGTCAACTTGGGATACAGTGCAATTTCTGAGAAGCAAACGGATACGCAAGCGTAATTTTATGTTTTATTCAATAAGACATCCCCCTCATTTTATCATCCCTCGTTTTGCATACAAAATTTACTTTAAGATGTGTAGATTCCGCGAGAGTCGCAAACAGACGGCGGAATAAACTTATATACAGCTGGAAATTAAACTGAAAGCGTCTCCACACGTTTATTATTGCGTTACGTATAGAATTCTAGAATTTCTCGGTTATCGTTACTTCATTTCCATCGTCGGCTCTTTATCGTATTTCCTCGCCGACAAGCTGTTTATTTCCCGCGAAAGTCCCGTTTGACGCTACGTGCCTCTTCTTTTTCCTCGTCTTCCTTGTACGATATTAGTGTCGTTTCCAGCAGGCACAAAGCATAGGTGCAACGTGCATCATACGAGGCTTATCTGGCCCCCGGCGCAAACGCGCGATGTATGCAGCTAGAACGCTGCGCTGCGTGCATGCCTAACTAACCCCGCCGACATAACTTCCTCCCGAGGGGAAACCCCCGGTTTTTGCTCGCTTTAATCCCGGACTTTCTCTCGCTGTTACGCCATACTCGTTCTAATTCACACTTTTATCGTTATCGCGTTGCACTTGATTAAGCGCAAGGTGACCGTTCTCCGCGCGAGCAAAACAACGCGAGTGACACTGAATAGCAGCTTTCCAAAAAAAAAAAAAAAAAAAAGTATATAAAACAAATGTATATAAAAACAAAAGTATGTAAGAGCATATTTGTCTATCGGAATAATTTTATTAAATTATTACATCGGGGAATATCTATCAATATCGCGTGTTCTTCGAAAGAGTATTGTGAGAGCTCCACGGAGATAAGCGAAGGAGACAACGTTACCCGCAGAGGTGAATCTAGACTGCTATCAATTCAAATTATACGTATGCTTTCGCAATATTATGCATCTTGAATTTTCACGCCGTAGCGCAGGAAATTTATGTTAATTAATGCTGTCGGCTAACCTGGTTTCGGATTAGATTACAACATACTGCAACGGAGGCCACGTGCTGACACTTGTGAGTAGAATGGCGTTGAAACAGCCACGCGTTGAAGGGAACGCAACCCTCATAACGTATATTTTTTTGAGAGAAAAGTTCATACGTTTCTCTATGTTTTTAATCTAATTACGTGTTCCCGTTCCCCAGCCTTGTCGCGCTTATTCTACGATCCCACACAATAATTGTCACATCTCGTTTACGTACTCGTTCAACCCAGTGCTTCCCACGAATACATCCTTTCACTCGAATTCTCCTTCTGTCCAAGTTTCAGCTGTCGTACCTCTTTAATCGCTTGAGCTATCGCACGTCGGACGTTCGTGCTAATCGCAGATGAATTTCTTTCCGGCGCGTCACCGTGGACCCTAATCTCTCCTTTCGTCCTTTCCTCTTCGCACCTGCCCGTTCCACTTTGTCGTTCCCGTTTTGTATCACGGAGTATAAGCACGAGAGCATTAATAATTGCGTAAACACGAGAGAGCATAGAACAAGCACATCGTGCGTGTGTGTACGTGCGCGGCTTAACTATCTCGTAACAGTGGATAAGCTATGGCTCGTAAAGCTCGCAGCTTCGCCCCTTCCGGCCCGCACCGCGAATAAACATTCATTAACGTGCAATTAACGATAATCACGTGACGTTATTTTTATTCCGTCCTGTATAATGCATCTTCGATGTAATGATACAGGGAATCGCCAGCGGTGTCAATTCCTTATTTAGCATATCGACCGTTCAGATAAGCAATTGCAGAAAAGCAATAATTGAACAATCATTGTTTACGACGGTGTATTACCTCTTCGGGCTAAAGGTAGTACAACACACTCGCCGAGCAAATTTATTACTCGTATTACAATGACGTTCGATAATGGTGCTAATTGAAAACTTTTGAAAGCCGATAAAAGAGTACCTTTCACGACAGTATATTTAATCGTATTGAATTTAATGTCTCCCGGTGTTCCTTATTCATGTCTTATGTAACAACATATTAAATATTCTTATACGTCAAAGTAAATATTCCGTTACAGAAGAAATCAAAGCGAGAAATGTACAAGGTACAT
>NW_017305843.1:1157494-1164073 GCF_001594115.1 Trachymyrmex septentrionalis | reverse complement strand
CTTCGGGCTAAAGGTAGTACAACACACTCGCCGAGCAAATTTATTACTCGTATTACAATGACGTTCGATAATGGTGCTAATTGAAAACTTTTGAAAGCCGATAAAAGAGTAGACCTTTCACGACAGTATATTTAATCGTATTGAATTTAATGTCTCCCAGTGTTCCTTATTCATGTCTTATGTAACAACATATTAAATATTCTTATACGTCAAAGTAAGTATTCCGTTACAGTAGAAATCAAAGCGAGAAATGTACAAGGTACGTTTTAGACATGAAAAAAAATGCATATATGTAGAGTTGCAAACTTAAAAATTAATATATGTATGAATTTTTACAGAGCTCTAACATGTTGTCGGTCTGAATATCCTCTCGTCTTATTTCAGTTTCATCACGGCGGAGATAATTTACGTAATGCATCTACAAAGTAACAAGTAATTACGATAGAAATGTACGATGTGCTAAAACAAAAAAGAAGAGGAGGAAAGATAAAAAAAGAATGCACATTGCGAAAAGAAACGGAGATGCAACGAAGGTCTAACGAAACGGCTGGTTTTGCGAATATAAAAAAATATAAAAAGAGGCTGCCAATGAGGAACACCAACGTAAAGAAAGATACGGAGACTGGGACAGAGAGAAGTAGAAAAGCGCGTGGATATAAAGAATTCTGGGAAATGGAGATGCGTGCGCAAGAAAAATGGAAAGGATTAAAGGGCTCTGTCTTCTTTGGCGTACGACAAACTTTTTTGCGTAATTACATTAATGATATCAACGTGTTCTACCGAGATAAATATTGGAATTCTTGTTGTGACATTTGGTTACGTTAAAGATAACAAAGCCGGGTCCTTTTAAACGTACGAGCATTATAATATTAAATACCACATATCACAGTACTGTACAATGTCATTGAATGTACAATTTTCAGTTAGATCTTCGCAAACTTAATTATAATTCGTGCGGTACGCGACATATTAATAATTCTATATCACTTTTACATGCGATGGCGTACAGAGCTAAAGGGGAGCTCCCTCAAAGAACATAACATATGAATTTTACATTTAGTTACATGTACGTGAGAGTAGAATACTTTATCCTTCGAAATTTATGTTATAAAAATATTAATATCATTTTATTTTATATTTTAATTTAACGTATACGTATAAAAACAGTTGTAAAACAGTAATAAGATAATCATAGTAATAAATCACAAGCTTGTTTATTCGAACAGATCAAGAAACGTTATACACGGAGAGAATTTTCTTTTAAAATTTACCCTGAAAATGTGATAGTTGTTGTTACAATACAATATTTTAAAGATCTTTTACCATGCACTTCAATAGAATTGAATCAAACTTATTACTATATATACTTTATTGCAGTTTCGTTAATAAACGAGAGAGATTTACATAAAAATTCTTCGAAATACAATGTTGTCCCACGACTATCATATTTTCAGGGTAAACTAAGAAAAAATTCTCTCCGTGTACATTATATTCTTTAAGAGAAAAAATAAGTAACTTGAAAATAAATTATGTAATACATAATATATTACATCTCTCAAACTCGAGCAAATAAAAATAACAAAATTAACTGTCTACTTTGTGGAAAATAACAAATGTTCTCTCGTCTTCCCGAGTGGGCTTGCAAAATTTTCACGTGTCACAATTTTATCGACTTCTACGGAAGTTATTGACTATGCGAAGGCAGGCGGTATGCTCTAGATTGCTTAAGCGCAATACGGTCTCGAACGTAATACTCGCGTGAACGAGTTATATCAGTCCAATGTTTCCCGTAAACACGCGGAGCACAGAATGGAGTAGAGTAAACCGTTGTGGATGGCGCTTAACGTGGCCTGGTCGTCCCGGGAGAGACGGCGCTTTATACATACCTAACTACTCTCCAGAATAACTTCTCGTAGTACGCCGCTTATCCTCTAGCGCCGTTCCAGCCATCCTCCAGCCATTCTCCACGGTTTCCCGGTTTCTTCGATTTCTCGGCATTCTTCGCGGTTCGCAGTTTCCGCACTCGCTCGCATTCTATCCGGACTATCCCCGTTGTTTTTGCTCCGGCTCGTCGGAGCGGCACGTCTTCCGCGCTGGATTTTCCGTCGCGCGCGTCCATCACAAAGTAATTCCACGTTGATGAATTTTTGCGTGTTTCACGAGGATATTGTTGCGAATATCATTAATGTACGAGAGAGAGAGAGAGAGAGAGAGAGAGAGTTGACACTCTCATAAATTTTATTATTATACGATATAATAATTTCCGAAAGTATTTAACGTTATCAATAGGGGTATTAATTAGTTGATATTTAATTGGTTGTTCGGAAAGTAATTTCGTTTTTTCCCAACAGAGGACTTATTGTATTTTTTCACAGCCAACTTCACACTTAAGCCGCATAATCATTATATATTTTGACAGCTGATATAGCAAGGGTTGCTTGTGAAAAAAGTTCGATTGATTCTACGCAGTAGTTTTTGGTTGGTGCCCTATCAAATATGGAAAGTGAAAAGCAGCATTTTCGGCATATTTTACTTTTTTACTATCGAAAAGGTAAAAATGCTGTTCAGGCAAGAAAAAAATTATCCGATGTGTATGGAGAAGATGTATTGACAGAACGCCAGTGCCAAAACTGGTTTGCAAAATTTCGATCCGGCAATTTTGATGTTGAAGATGCACCACGTTCTGGAAGGCCAGTTGAAGCTGATGAAGACACAATAAAGGCATTAATTGATGCAAACCGGCGAATAACAACTCGTGAGATCGCTGAGAGATTAAATTTATCGAATTCGACCGTTCATGATCATTTGAAACGCGTCTGATTGAAAATCGTCTTTCATTTTCAAAAAAAAAAACGAAATTACTTTCCGAACAACCTAATATTACTAGACATCTTACAATTTTCAAAATACGCACGACAGAGAGTTTCGCCAATCTGTATAATATATATCTATATTATTTTTCATGTTTCCAATTGAATTGAAGAGAATTGAGACTGTACTTACGTTTGGATCAAACACTGCGATAAGAATAAATATATTACTCCTTCGAATTTTATTTAGCATAAGTAGATCGAGATATTCTATCAGCGTCAAATGACTTCACGATCGATCGCTAGTATCTTGCCAAGAACACCGGCAACGGCGTGACGCGCACTTTGTCAAAACGAGAGCATCGGATCTATTCAGCCATAGTGCATCTCATTTGACAGAATTATGCAGTCTATTGTTGCAGCCATGCAACGAAGCGTCTCGCACTGTCCAATCAGGCATGAATCATCCGGTTTCGGTTTCCTCGTGCATCTATTACCCGCCGCTTGTCAGTCGACTAATTTGCTGGTTAGTTCATTCGCCGCAATTATGTCCGCGGCCACGAATTTATATGCCCGGCTACTTTGAGATCGGGATCGGCGCAATGTATAACAATTTCTCAAAACAGGAAGCGCGAACAAGACACGCATTTGTAATTGATTTATAGTTTCGTTAGTACAGGACTGTATGAAACTGACGAGATTAAATTCCTATAAACGTAATAATATAACATAATAATAATTTTTACATAATAACACAAATAATGGTTATTCTTATTAGTGTAAAAAAGAAAAAAGAAAAAAAGAAAAACGCGAAGCGACAAAAATGACGAGTTAAAGATCGTGCGTTCTTCTTTGATAACAAAGAGACAACGAGAAACATTCTTGCAGTGTTTGAATTTGATACCATCCCATAACGGTAAAGGTTTAATCCTCTTTTCATAGTTCGTGTGCAGCTGGCTTGGTTTCCATACTCCTATCACGAAAATGATTAACCTATCGGAGCAAACTCGAACGTCCAATGCAGTTCGGACTTTGTTGCCGAGCTCAGTGAAAAGCTCAACTACACGGCGACCTGTTGGCGCGATCGTCTACTTAAACCACTTATATACGGCAACGTGCCCACCAACGGCCATCGAGTAGACTTGAGTGGAAATAAAAGAGAGTCGATAGGCCCTTGAGACGCGTTCTCTGGTCCATCTCCTCGGGATTCTCTTTCCCTTCTCCTTCTCCCCTCCCCCCTCCCCCTCTTTTTTCCCTCCTTCTCTTTCTTTCTCCCTGATCCAATTTCAACTCGTCTCTCCTCGTATTGCCAGAAAAAAAAGAAGAAGAAAAAAAGCGACCGCCAAGCGCAGAGCACGACCAATGGCCGCACGCGAAGAATCGTAATAACACCGTCGCTTGTAACGATGCGTTCACGTGGATGTTTTTCCTGATAGAAGCTCGCAATTTGAACATCGACGGTAGCCTCCCGTTTCAACTTTCACGATATTCGAATTTCAAAATTTTTAACCGCAAGGAGAAAGACGTTTGAATTGTTATCAAGTGAATTTTTCCTAATTAGAAGATCAAATGTCCCTATTATATACTGCAACCAATTGCATGTTTCAATTAATTGTACAATGTAATTGATAAATTGAAATTTAATATCACTAAGTTATCGCGTGATAATATTGATACGTTATACGCTGCAAAATTGACACTTCTCCAAGAATACGACCGACATTTTGAACGTTAAAACTGGGGGAACAAAATGCAGCATCGAATACGCGATAAAAATTCAAGGTATCTAGAGATAAAGGACATTAATGACGTTTGTGGGTAGTATTATATAAAGTTACGTCATTATGTAGTTTCAATACGATCGATATCGAAGTGAATGCGATTTCGGTCTCACGTTATTACATTAATAGATCAAACGTGACCGCCGCGGACAGATCGTTCAATCCGACGATCGCGTTACCGCAAAAACGTGGAAAAACGACGAGAACTCACCGTGTTACTTTCGATGATCCGACGTGTCAGTTTAACGTGAATTTCAAAGCGGCAAACCGCGAAATCGGGTTTTCGAAACTATTTCAGCGAGCCGGGCTTCGCCCGGTCCGCGTAAATCTGCGTTAAATCAGATATAATTGCATAACTGTAGTGAATTAGTTGGTGAATTATGCTACTTAACAATTTCGTTTGATAAATGTTCGAGTCAAACAAACGGAATGGTATGCGTTAAATGCCGGTAAGTTAAACGTAAATTTCTGTCTTTGGTATATAGAAAATACGAAACAATTATTTAACATCCTTGAATGATTTCCTGAGGCTTTAACATTGTTATAACCTTTACAGAACGGGACTACAATGGCGCAGAAACATGTTATTCAAGATAGATGTATTATAGAATAATATCAAGTGAAAATATAAAGTTGAGTCTGCATATAGGCGTGATCGATTAAAACCAAACTTTACACTGACGGTGAATATATCAGATTGTATGTTTTGAGGTAAAGAGAATATCTCAAACAAAAAATTGTAATAAATCTTATTAGATAAAATGTTCCTTTTAAAAATACATATTCCCTCGTTTCCTTTGAAGACTAAATCTAACATTATAATATTAAAGAGATATATTAAATTAAAGAGACGCTACAGAAAAAAAAAAACTAAATTTTAATAAATATCTGTTCGAATAGTTCTAAGTAATTATTTACTAAATGTAAATATATATTTATTTAAAATAAAAAAACCATGAATTTAAATATTTTTTTATTGAGTGAACATTTACTTACAGTATATACATAAATATTTATTTAATAAAAAATGATAATTAAATACAATTAATAATTTTTTTGTATCAAATAAATATAATATGTTATCTTTAATTCATTTCTTACATTATCGTTCTGTCTCACTCAATATATATATACATACATTTGTCCTTATCTATTGCAGCACCATCTTTTGAAAGATAGAATACTAGACAAAATTATTACTCTGTTTATCATTCTGAATCTTCGCTAAGTAAATGTATACACATGATTTACGTTTAAACTAATATATTTTTTCTAGACATTCAATCATAGTTCTACAAACTCGGTATTGTTCGTTCAAGTAATCCGAGGATTACGCTGAATACTTATGCTATTCATATAAAATATAAAATTTTTATACCCAGCAAACTTTAGTCACTCAAGTGACAGCTATATGAGCAAAAAGTAAGTGAATTTTTTAACTTTTGTCCGATTTTGTTTTGAAATCGACTCACTTGGCTTTTCTATCTGTGTATACTTTAACTCTGTAAAAAAAATTTTGCAATCCGTATAGCTGAACATTTTTAATAAATTTTAAATTCGAAAATTTTAAATATACTGTAATTTATAATTCATAATTCACGCAAACATACGCAGAGAATGAGGTTCGAAAAATCACACGTAGCTAAACATTGTTTCAAATTGATTAATATTTGCTAATTAACGCAATTAATTCATTAACAATTATAATTCTAGAGCGTCATTTCTCTTGAGATTAATAAAAATCAATACATAATACAAAAAGAGAATCGTTCTGTCAATGTTATACTATATTCGCCGCATTATTTTTAGTAGCAAATTTTTTTATCAATCGAATCAATTTTTTTTTCTAGCAATATCTATTGAAAATTGAAGGAATTGTAATTTAGTTCAATTTTACTTCGTAATTATATATTTAAAGCTAAATTCAAAATTAAAATTCTATTAAAGCTAAATCTATTAAAAATTCACTTAATAACAAGAATATATTT
>NW_017305843.1:1153418-1157394 GCF_001594115.1 Trachymyrmex septentrionalis | reverse complement strand
TCTATTAAAGCTAAATCTATTAAAAATTCACTTAATAACAAGAATATAGATTCGTCTATTTTCTCTTCTCAAAAGTGATTATATGCAAAAGGGTTTCTATTTTCAATTCACATTGCACAATGGACGTTCCAATATTTTGCTTTGTACAGGAATAGTGAATTGTACATCGTTAAATAATAAATACGATAAAAATCGGACGTCCCACACAATCGAATTAGATAAAAATCCTGTTTACCGTGGTATTTGTCACTGTCGTGAAGACTTTGAAGATGAGTCATCTCGGAACTCGAGACGAAACATCCGTTGCTAATGTACTTTAAACATTAATTTCATCAGTTGAATAACGGATAGAGATAATCGAGCATTCTGGTTAAAAGTTACTGGCGTTTTTACTTTACGATCATTGCTCACGACTTGGACAGGTTCGGCAATTTTTCTCATTATACTTATCCTATAACCATCCCTCTCAAGGCTCGTAGCTTCGCTTTTTACTCATCTCGTGCTCGCCCTTCTCTCATATCCAGTCTATCTCGCCTTTATTATCCCCACCCACAATCTACTAACTCTGCTATTTTTATTTTCTTTCTTTCGCACTCCACACACGTCCTTTTCGTACGGTACCTTACCAGATGTTCAAACGATCCCTTTCTCGCCTTACATATACTCTGCTGCTTTCTACATCCGCGTCACTCGTTCTCACATCTTATCTTCTAACTTCTGACTTTCTTTTGCCATATCCTCACATAGTGTTTATTTCAGTCGGGCTCGTTTCGCACGAAATTACACCTCCCTCGCGCGAAATTGTACTCAATAAAACTACTTGAAAACGTTACTATGTTATGTTTTGTAATTTTCTTCAACGTCTCAGAATATTCTATTCCGTAGAGAAAACGTCGTATTAGATTATTAAATAATAGAAACATATTACTTTATATATATAAAAACTAATAGTGTTATAAAATACATATCGTAATTGAAACTAATAATAAATAAATAAATAATATCTTTCTTCCTATCAAAATTTAATATTGGATGCTATTATTTTTAAACCTAAACAAAATGTTTAAATCTTTAATTTTTATACCAAGACCTTCCCTACTGTATTTTAAACAGTAAAAGAATTACAGTAGAAGATTCATTTTGAGTTGTAGAACGTAGGCTAAAGTGTCACGGTAGAGATTTATTATTTCGTGTTATAACGAACTTACGAAAAACTCCGACAGAAGCAACCTTTCTCATCAATCGAAAAGGTTCTTTGTTATTACAGAATAACGGAAGACACCCTACAGATCATATGACAGACGATTGCAAAGTTAGATTGGGAAATTTTACCTCATTCATCAAATTCTTTAGATGTTTCCAACAGATTTATGTAGCAGAAAACATTTACAAGCTAGAGAGAAAATTTATTATCTGATTTCGTGATCATTAAAATTAAATTTTACAAAAAACCATTCATAACTTAATAATATAAAAAATTTATAATTTAGTAATAATAGTAATAAGTATATGTAGGAGGAAAAAATTGAATATAATAAAGGAAGTAATAAAAACTATTTTATATATTAAATAAAGTTGTTTAATTTAAGGAATATGCCATGTTTTATTATGACAAAGAATAGGGAAGAGAAAGAGGGATAAATTAAAATTGAAGAGAGAAATTTATTATTAAAGGAGTTATTTTTTTCCGGAATATTTTAAAATATTGAAGCTCTCCGCGATATAAACATTATGTATTATCGTCGCGATGAATAAAAAATGACGTAGCACTTTTTCCTTACATCGCGCTGCGACATCGTGTCGTTTCATTTATAAAATTAATAATAATAACCATTATAACCAGTAATGACATGTGACATGTGCATCGTAAGCTCGACGCGCGGCGAAGTGCGCGGCTTAAATGCATGTCAGCGTGCTTGAACTCACCGTATGGCGAGGTCGGCCGCGAGCGCATAATACTCGCTCTTCAGTAATCGATCGTACTCGTTTCGGCTGCAAACGTAATTACGTCTGTCAAAGGAAGTGCTTTATGTCTTTTGTGAAAGGAACTGTACACGTCGCTCAGGAAATAGAGAGAAAGATATTCTCTGGTCGAGAATCTCCCGGCACTTTCATGACCGATCACTTCCCTCTCCCTCTCTCTCTCTCTTTCTCTCTCTCTCTCTCTCTCTCTCTCTCTCTCTTTCATGCTTTCAGCGTAGACTTTCATTAGGTGCATCGAAATCTGTCTTTCTTTCGCTCGCGATGCGGAAGCTCTCCGGATATTTGACCGGGATAGCGATTACATATCGTGGTAAATGAGGCGGTGGAAAGACGCGCATGTTTCTAAATTTAGTTTGTCTACATAAGTTTATTTTCAAGATTAAGTTTACAAAATCAGTTTCAAGAACTGGCTTTCCGAAAAAGTGTGTAACGTCAAAACTCCAAATTATTGTGCATCAAAATTTTTTTAAATATCTAGTAGAATATCGATTTCACGATATACAATAAAAATATGTTTTAGTAATCTTATATTGTAAGTGTCAAAAAATTTGTCAGAAATAAAAATCATTTTTTATTTTTATTAAAATTGTAATTCGTTTATATTCACATATCGCGGAGATCTTCAATATTTTGATAAAAAAATTAAGATAAAACTCAAATTGATTTATACATATAGTTATCATATTTCATGAATTTAATTACAGTTAAGTAAATCATCAATTTTATTATTTGTTAAAATCTCGTGCTGATTAAAACAACATAAAATCGATTCAATAAATTAAAATATAATATTAAATCGTATAAACAAAATTTCGCAAAAAAATAACAATAAAAATGTTATAAATATCTGTTTATGCTTTAAATAAAATATTGTTTTTTTTTTATAAATAGAAAATTGTAATAAAAACGTCTGAATAAAAAAAAGCATCTGTTTTTTGTAAAAGCAAATATTTCGATAAAAGTGTAATTGAGTTACTTGGAAATTATAGATTTATATTAGGATTATGTATGATGATATTTTATAAATAATATCTCTATTCTGCGTTTTAAACTGTTAAATTTCAAATCTGATTTTATAAAATGCTTATTAATAAGTAATACTACAATAATTGCGTAATGGAAATTTAATGTACAGATATAATTTAAGTCGTGAATGTATATTTCAAAATGTTTTAAGCAGCTTTAGAATTAATCCTTCTACTTTTGAAGACATAAACACGCGATTAATTAAATACATTACATATAACAGGGTAAGAGATAGAAATAATATTTAAAAATTATTTTAATCTATTAAAAAATAAGAAAGAATATTTTATCATTAAGGCCTATTAGGAAACAAAACGGAACAAGTGATTAATATTTTTGAATCGTCCTATAAAAAAATTAAATATATTAATTACTATATCACCGATGAGAATAATGCAAGAGGTTTTCATCATTACGAAGAGAAAGTGTGAAAATTTCATCGGCGTTGTGTTAATGGATTTCCACGTTTCTCTCAAGGGAAACACTTGGTCTTGATGACCCAATTAAAAGGCGGAATAACCAGGCATTATCGTTGAACTGATAACGTCGGATCGTAACGAGCGCATGTAAGCGCTTTTCCACACGTTGCTGCAATGGCGACTACTAAAAAATCGTAACTGCTCGATACGTGCACATTGAATAAAACTCGTACATAGAGACAGGTCGCGTTTAATTAAAATTGTTTCCATTACGAGAAGCTCGATTGTACCTCGCCGAAGGGTTGTTTTCAATTGCATAATTAAGTGAATACCATGAAACAACATATTAAGCGATCGTGATTAACGTTTGTCAGGGGTCTATTTATCATCATTTACTAGCATCAGTAACTTTGCGTCTCTATCTCTAATAATTCATTATTAGAATTTGAGATCCGGTTTTTGATAATTTATCACATCCAATGTAAAAGAAAGTACAATTATTTTCATTTCCAAAAATGTTTATAACATTAAATATTATTATTAAGATT
>NW_017305843.1:1152888-1153318 GCF_001594115.1 Trachymyrmex septentrionalis | reverse complement strand
AATTTGAGATCCGGTTTCTGATAATTTATCACATCCAATGTAAAAGAAAGTACAATTATTTTCATTTCCAAAAATGTTTATAACATTAAATATTACGTACTATTAAGATTACAACAACATCTATTTTTATATACAATCATTATTTTATTATACATTAAAAAATATTTACTCATATTAACGTGCTTGTCTTAAGTTTCCTTCTCCGTCTTTAATTGTACGTGTACAAGTGTAAATAAAAAAATATTCTCGAACTTCATTATTAAACTACAAATAAATTTGTAATCATATCGGAAATTTTGTATTTTTTGTTGCGATAAATAAAATTTCACTTAATTATTACCACTTTGCGTCAATGATAAAATTTCAGACATTATTTTGTATAGATATCGTCTCGCGAAAATTTTATGTAACGCGTATATAGGTACATATG
>NW_017305843.1:1151687-1152788 GCF_001594115.1 Trachymyrmex septentrionalis | reverse complement strand
GCGTCAATGATAAAATTTCAGACATTATTTTGTATAGATATCGTCTCGAGAAAATTTTATGTAACGCGTATATATAATAGGTACATATGTATAATAGTACACGTACGTATGTAATTAATATAAATAAAAAACATATATGTAAAATCGATTACAAACGCAGATTTGCGAGATATTTCAGTATAATTCTCATAGTGAAATAGTGTTTCAGGAATTTGCTTTCTCTATGGTTCGTACGCTTCTTCGTTAATTTTCAATTTATGCCGCGCAGCCCGCAGCGGCATGAAATATTCCACTTCTTATTTAACTGGGCACCGTACGTCAGAAGTATTTTAAACGATCGCTCATGAATAAAACAAATCGTCACATTTAAATTACCGTGGCCAATAGGATCGCGCACCATAAATTTTCATAAGCTCATCTTTATTAAACCTTTATTAAAGCAAGTGCTGCCGTTTGCAACAAAGTGGTTTATTCCGCATAAGTCTTCGTTTTTTTAATAATTGCAATAATGATTAATTGTTTGTTTATTATTCTGCAATTTTACATGCGCAATTCTATTCATTCGATAATTGGTCGAACGTCACTCTCATGGCAATAAAGTTATAAATAAAGCGTAAATCATATTCAAAAGTAAATAGTGTAATTACTCTCTTCACCACCAGACAGAAGAAATAACTAATTTAATTTTTAAATTAATGAAAGAAGCATAAAAAAATTAATATCCGCGATTGATCGTATATGTGCACGTATAAATGTCATAAATTATAATATACATATATTTTCCTGGATAATTCAACTTACTGTATAACAATAAATAATATTCAATAAATTTCTGCGCGTATACGTACATATATAGGTGCTCTTAAATGAATCTCGAGAGAGAAATTCTCCGACGTTATTAATCGCCGCTTGACCATTTTATGTCAGCTTGTTAATAATACCGGGAGCTTTTTCGATCGAGATTGGCGACGACAAGGTTTTAAATTAATGTCAAGAAGAAGGTCACAGATTGGTGGGTTCCGCAAGATGGCACACGGCGGATCGTAGAATTCGACGATTACAAATTACGGGGCAAACTGCGACCACCGCACCGGCACGGCG
>NW_017305843.1:1139890-1151587 GCF_001594115.1 Trachymyrmex septentrionalis | reverse complement strand
CCCCCCCCCCCCCACCCTCTCCCTCCTCACTCCCTCATCGCCGCCCCTCGTTCCCTCCTTACCCCCGCTACGAAACCGCGCGTTCTAACGTAGGAAATTTATGGTCGTCCTCGTGAATTCAACCGGCTGGCGTTACGAAAATCGAAGGTGTAATTTATACGGTCAACCATCATTTTCACTGAGCTCTGAAGCCTTAATGGCACCCCACGGAATTCGACGTCGTCGATGCCGACGTTGTCTGCGACGTCACGTCTGCCGTCATTCGCCAGCGCGACGCTAATAATTAACGTTTGGACACGCATCGCGTGTCTCGGACATCATTCTCGCGCCGTTTAGGGTCGAATGATAATAACAGCGAATCGCGAGTGGTCAGTAATTATTGTAATTAATATACAGCGTTTATTAAAATTGGCATTTTTCAGCAGTAATTCTTTCGGAAAGCATATTCATAACATGCGAACAAATTCGCATAATGAACGAGAACGATCTGATGAAAGTATTATTTCGAAACGTGCATTTCTTTTTTAAAAACGCCATTTCCGATGAATAGATAATTCAGCAACTGATAATCGAAAAATCATCTACGCGTAACCTACATGTAATCACGCGTGAATTCCGTTATTAATAATTCGTCGATTAATAATTCGTCACGGTAAACGACGGAAATAATTAATAATTACGATTATATAAAGCATGATTGTAACAGTGATACGTTATTTGTGTTGAACTACTAATTAACGATACGTCGATCTGGAGTAATGTAACACTTCGTTACTATATAGATAAGTATCGATAATTATATTGCGTTAAAAAAAACATTACGATCTAATGGGATATCAATAATTTAAAATCAATAATTTAAAATCAAAAAGAGTATTCTACATTCTATTTACGTATTTCTCGATTAACACACCCTACCTACTTATTCCCTCAAAACCAGCTATTACGTTTGAACTTATCCTTGGAAGAGATCCTTGGAAAGTCTTGATTTTGTTCAATCCATAGATTCTTGATTGCATGCACTCGACTGTGGTGGTTGGTATATAGATACGCTCGAATCGATTATGATTGCGAGACGCTCGCGTACGGCTCGATCTCTCCCTCAAACACCAAGATTCTCGTATACGGCTGTGTTATACCTAATGCAAGAAGTTTCTCAATTTAGTTCGCGTTGGAGTACATTGCGACTGCATTCGCTATTAAACGCACGCGAAACTAGTGATACGACTTGTGTGTACGGTGCTCCGGAAACCCGGAGATTCCGATTGCTCCCAAAAATGAACACAATTTTCGTCGTAGTAATTAATTAACGGTGAATGTACCGTAACAATAGTCACATAAAGTTCTAACACAAAGAGGTACTTCCGTATAAATGTTCGCATTTTAATCGAGCTTACTCATATATTTCCGTTCAAAATTTTTAATACGCCTTACATTTTGGTTAATAATTTTATTTTTTATTTATATAAAATATGGAATTTATGATATGATATATCCTTTTATTGTTGGTTATGGAAAATATTCAATAAAATCGTGAATTGCCAAAAAATCATTTTAAATGGAATTTATAAAAATTTATAATGAATTTTTCTCAAATGCTGAATAAATATCATATAATAGGTATATCGGTTGAAAGAAATATCGATTTAAATTTTTGCGCTACTTACCAACAAACATTTAAGAGAATGTTATGTAAATAATATTCTCGCAGAAATTAAATATTAAATTAGTTATAAATCTTTGATTAAATCGGAAAATTTATGATTGACTGCCAAGAGTTTGACTTTGTTATTAAAGTCCAAAGATATTATTTAAAAAGCAAAAATGTAAAAAGAAATAAGTTTTTGTTTCAGTTTCAGTGAAAATATATTACAAATTTAGAAACGTAACATACGCAAATTGTATTTACATTTTATTTTTTATATTACAAAATTTCCATAAACGATGAATGTGCTGAAACTTTTGATATATGTAGAATCGTTCAAACTAAACAATTTTTGTTTTGTATCAAGAAGTGATACAATGCATGAAAAATAAGACAATAAAGTTAATATTCAGAAGTAGTATCCCAAAAATCACGGCTTTTTCAGTAACTAATTAATAAAACTAATTACAAAGAGATATGTATACAATGTCCTTTTTAAGAAAAGGCATATAATTTTTGTGAAAAAACTCGACATTATACTGTACTCGTATATATATTCAAAATTTTAAATATCAATTTTCTCTGCTGATTAAGTATCGTTCACAGTTATTACTTAATTCTTTTGCTTTAATTACTAAATTGATGAGCCTGATACTAAAAATGGACATTTTACGAAGATTAACAAAGGACCCTAGTAAATATTCAGAAGTACCACTCTATCAAAAATCACAGTTTTTCTCATAGTAATTAACAAAATTAATTACAAAAAATATATATACAATGCTTTAAGAGGAAACTTATATGTGTTTTTATAATTTATAATTTAAATTAATTAAAACAGAGGAAATGTATTATAGGCATAAATTTAAAATTAAAGTATTCTCTGTTATAATTTAAATTATATGAAAAAAATATATGCAATTGTTGAGTTTTTTTCCTACAAGAATAATAAACCCCCTTTTTAAATATTGTTATATATGTGTGTTTTTATAACTAGTTTTGTTAATTACTGAAAAAAACAGCAAATTTTGGTGAGTACTTTTGAACATTATTGAAAATAATAGTGTCAATAATTTTTATTATAAATATTAAATGTTAAATTATAAAAAATTTAAAACATTTTTCTCACTTCATGTATTTCAGTTATTTATAAGTTTTCGCATTCAATATTTGATAAATATGAGAAGTTAATTTATATAGAATTTGTATAATAAAATTAATGAAAAATTTCACAATTAATAAAAGAATTTCGTGGATATAAATACTTTTTATGTGATTCTGAGTAATCTGATATCAATATAAATATGTCGATGTGAAAATTTATTTCAAGCTATCTATGTATAAGTGCATTAAAAAAAAATTCCTACAGCATCATTCGCCGTGTTTTCGACGTCACATTTCCGCGCAAACGGGAGAAGAGATCGTCGAATGCAGAAATTATTCCCCTCAAAATGTGCAGCGTTAAACGGACGTTCGTGCATATATCGAGGCAAACGCAAAAAGATCTTCAGAAACACGCGTACGCGATAAGCGCGGTATTTCAAAATGCGGTACATATGATAAGAGAACTTCCTCAATTTATTCCTCGGAGCTGCTGCGTGCGCGATGCGAATGCAACATGCTCTCGCTGAATGCAATCGTCGTCCAAAAGCGGTAAATCTTTCATCGCACAATAGTCGACTACGATGAACACCAACGATAACAACCTTTTTCGAATTCAACGACGAATTATCTTAACGCATCTTACCACAAGAATTTCTAATTGTACATTTCGCGTTTCTATAAAATAAACTACTATAGCTGATAGATATCTCTTCAATAGCTGATAGATTTGAAATTATTCATTGCTCATTTATTTATGAACATTTTAATATATTTTTATACTAGAAAATGTATTATGAACTGTTTATTACGTTAATTTCTAATTGTGAGAGAAAGAAATCGTAATTGTTTAGGAAACAAAATTCTCGTATTTTATCGCAAATTAAATTAATTACATAATATAGTATAATAAGTACATTCCTAATCTCTTTCGTAAAAAGTCGAATCTGATTAATAGTTTACAAGATTTTGTACATATAAACTGTTTCTAATTATCGATGTTGTGCTCGAATTTGCCATCAAAATATTTCTATTAAGTCCGGTTTTTTTAGAGATATAAGAACTTTTCCAATATATATAAAATGAAGTTTTATTAAAATGAAAAAAATCAGTGTTGAGTTTAAATTTTGTTTTTTATATGAATTTGGATCGATTTCACGTATTAAAGTCCAGCAGTAATCGTCTACCTGTTTTATCCTAATATTGTTTAATAACATTTCTCAATTATTATTATTAAATTCTAATGGGAATATTCTTGCTTGACGCATTCAAATAATTCAAAAAGAAATACTATGTATTTAAAAAATTAATATACTATATCTTATAAAATAACATAGTATACCTTAAATTTGTCACGTCATATCTCAAAAATTTGATGGAAATTCTATTCGGCAAATTTTAATTCAGCATTCCAAAATACGTTAAAATAAATTTCTTTTCTTGCACTAAAAATTATTCAAAATTATAAATAAATTAATTCCTAAATTAAGCCTTTTCAAAGTCTAATAGATATTTCATAAGAAGCTCTTATAACAGTAATAAGTTGCTCGAGAAGTCTCAATTGATATTTTAATTATTATCGATAAGATCGAATAAAGTTATTTGCAATTTTGTAAGTCATCTTGAACCGATTTATCATGTACCTCGGTCAAGGCGTTAGATCGTGAATGCTTGACTTTCAAATAATACGGTTTAAGGATCGGGTAACGTCGCTTAGATTTTGTCGACTCACACTCTTCAGCTCGCAACGCGGCCGAGCGCATCGCTATGCAGCCTCTCTTATCGAGTGGCTCCGATGAGTCGCCGAAGGCATCGAATTTATTCACATTTCGCACTTACGATAATGGCTGGCGATAATTATCGTCGGCTTGATGCATCTGGTTTTTTTTTAATAGGCCACGCGCGTGTAGGCCACCTGCTACAATGTCGTCGTAAGGACGGCGTTAATTCTCGTTAATTCCACTAATTTCAATATGCCTCGCGTGTAACACGGATTTTACGCGATGGCGATTAATTATGCGCCCTTATCGCTCGTCGTTGGCCTGTAGCGCGAGTTACGTTCGAGAAGCGAGCGCGTATCACGATGAATTATAGCGCTTGTCGCGTTGCACGACGAAACTGATTTGCGTTGTTGGTTCTTGCCGAATCGCTCAAAGTCCGAATGTGTTTGCACGTGTTATAGCACTCGCATTAGTCAGGATTATAATAATCATAATCTATATTATATATAGAATCTCAAGGTGGTCCTTAATAAATTATCTTTCATAGATTTTTATATCAATTTTAAATCAATTTTTACTCGACGGAAATGCCGAAGAAGGTTACATTCATCAATAGGTCGGTTTGCGTTGCTTAAAAATTCCCCAAAATTTTTGCACTTGGAAGGAGATAAATATATTCGGATGTGCAACAGAAAGCGAAGATGCTGAATCAAAAAATACAAACGACGCGGACAGACACTTTATAATAATTAACAATAAATACTTTGACTCCTGATTAGAAAACTATTTTATAAAATTTATTTGAAATATAAAATACATTTCCACTATATCTATGTTCTTGTCCAAATGACGCACTGAGAAAAGCTTCTAGTAGAAAATGAACAAACCAGAGAAGATTCTGATCATATCAATCAGAATTCTGGTTATCTCCACAAAACAAAACTAGTATTAAATAGATTCAATTAAATAATTCTTATTTGTTCATTTTCAATCAGAATTTCAATTAATGCAACCAGACTCTTTTTCCAGTGCAAAGTTCCCGCGTTATCACGCTATATTGCTTATTTTCAGATCACGCAACACAATTCAATGTCATGCCCCTAACATGTCAAGCTTTGGAAGATACGGAGGGGAAAGATCCCTGGGAAATCAAAGGGGATTTTTTTATCTCAAATTCTGTCACGCGTGCCATGTGCCGTGCTTACACGCCGATTCGGCCAATGGGCGATGTTTGCTTATCGCGAAGGGACGTAAATTAAGGAACCGGCGGCCATAAATCACACAACTAGAACGGACTGTATCGCCGTCAGAATATCAAAACGTGTCGGAAAGCTCGACATAACGAATATAGAGTTGGAATAACTTAAGCGACCGACATGGAAAAAAAAATCGTACTTTAATCGCGTTCGTTCGCCGCGAGCTTTAATAGCGCACTTGGCTCTTAGAGTAACATTTATCTAGAGCCTCCATTTTTTCCCCTTTCCATATTGCGCCGCGACGTTACCATTATATGAGTTTTCCAAGAAAACTGTACACGCTCGGCAGAAGCTTGTTTCTTCGGAAATTTACATATTCCTTTTCCTTGGATAAAGGATAATCCTTAAGCTTAGTTAGCCATTTAATATTAAAAAATTACAGTTGCATAAATGAGAAACGTAGCGAATATTTATTTTACGAAACATTTAACAAATGAATTTATTTTTATGTAAAAAATTGAAATGAGTGTAGTTCTTAATCGATATTTGTGTTTAAATATATAAATTAACTAATATTTTCAAATTATTTATATTAATAAACATAATTTAATTAAATAGTAATAGAATTAAAGAACTTAGTTAAGTAATAAATAAAAAGTTACAAAAAAGTCACACTAATGGTGGAAATGTTACAGTGATATAAAATATGACAAACATTTCCCTCATCTTCAGTATCGTACGATATATTGTATATATAATATAATAAAAGATAAAAACGGAGTGTGTACAATTACAGTAATGCTCGCAGAATATCTTGCATAATGTAATATTTAAATATCAAAGGTAAAGGATGTAATCTTGGATGTAATCTTAGATCCTTACCCCCTTTAGCTTTGATGTTTAAACATTATTATTTCGTATTTGATCTGATCCATAGAACATTTAATTTCACATTCACAAGGAACTACATATACATATATTATAACTTACATTAATTAATTTATAATAATTTGAGGACGAAAGGCACTTTAGATCGATATAAATTGAGTACAGAAATTTTCATTGTGTGATGTTATATATGTCTGTACTGACAAAACTATAATTTCTATTAGATTTATGCAAGACATTATCTGCGTATACACACTGTATTTTTATCTTTTATTATATATATTATATAGTATGTATTACACATAAAAAAATTGAAAAATGATTCAATAAAAATTGAAACGTATATCATATTTTTATTGTTATAATTTTCTATTATTTCCACCATTTGATAAGACTCTTTTGTTACGATTATTATTATTTATTTACACTTACTAACTAGCATTAAAACCTAGCTTGGCTCCAAAGTACGAGTTTAATTATATAATGTCAAAGTTCACGTTAGTGTGATTTATCTTAACTGTGATACTTTTATTAAAACAGTTTTAGTTGCAAGAAAATGAGCTCGATATGTACAATAAAGTCTAATTAGCATGGTAAACGCTTTAATTTCAGAAGCTTATAGTAGCATCGTTTCGGAAATTGCTAGTCGACTGCTGAGAAAATACTCCATTTTTACGTGGTTCGAATTTCGGAGTTTTCTATCCGTTAATCTTTACGAAGTTTATATCGAAAGAAACTTCCAATTAACTTTGCGACGTTTACGATCGGAGGTTTACGATTGATCATTCTAATAGTTAATTCGAATTTCGTGAAACGTGATTTCGGAACGTATTTCTACGATTTATCGCATTCTTTACGTGGTGTATAAGTACTCGTATGTTGCTCGCTTCTTCTCCTTTTTCTTGAAAAACTTAACAATGAAAAGCTCGTTGCGGTTTTATTTACTTAATAGTTACGTTTTGAAATTCCACACGGTCACGTCGTCGAAATTCAAAGTCTCGATCTCGCTGTGAAACGATCGAGATTGTACTTTTGATGTGTTTCCTCTTACGTGCTTCGAATTGTATTTCGCACAGGCAGCCATTCTCGTTTCGTGTCTTCGCGACGTTTGTACAGAAATTATAATTTGTCTTACGGAATAATCACCAGGAATCACGGCTCCGGAAATAGATTTTCGCAGAAAAACTTACCTAAAACATATAAAAAACATATTCATTAGTAACACAGTTTATTCGTGAATCATGAAAGCAATTTAAAAACAAGTAAGTCAAAACAAGACTCTCAATATTAAAATAGTAAAATTGTGTGACATCCACGAATAAGATTACGAACGTTATAAAATTATGAAGTATATATAAATTGATAAACTATCTATATATATATTAATAGACTAAGACAATATTTAATAAATTCACATTACATGTTTCGGCTACAAATTCGAGCCCTCCTCAGATGTAAAAAATACAATAAAAATATATACTGTGTAAGATGAAACGTAACCGCTAATGAAAAACGCAGAGAATATATTATATAATATCATGGAATGCTAGTGTTGGGTGAAACACTTGAAACAGAGGAAACGAAAATTGCTCGCCAATATGACGGTTGCTTTGGATAGAGATTTTTATATCAATAGTGTAAATAATATGTTAGGTGACGGGGAAACTTAGTCTGTTATTAAAAAGATCCCATTAAAAAACTTCTTCGCTTAAATCTTCGCTCTTGAGATGCAAGTATATTAAAGATTCTCAATACAAACTATTATATAGCAGCGACGGGATGCTCCCAAGGCGTATGCATTTACAAAGATTCATAAAGAATACTGTCCGTTCAGAATTATTGCTTCTTCTATCCATTGCACGCTTTAGCATCCTTTTTACATAACTTTCTGTATGAGAGTTTGCCTAAGGCTGATAGTCACATAAAGAACAGTTTTCAGCTCGCCGATAAATTCACAAGTATGAACATCGAGGATAATCATAGATTCATTTCTTTAGACGTAGTATTATTATTTACTAACATACCGATTGATATGGCATTGGGATTGCATCAATGATAAATGGAATCACATTTCAAAGAAGTGTGACATTGCAAAGGCAAAGTAACGAGAGTACGTTTCATTCTACTTTTGACAATACTATTTACAAACAGAATTTTGGCACACCCATGGGATCTCCCTTGTCTCCCATAGTTGCGAACTTGGTGATGGAGACTGGAAGAGAAGGCCTTGATGTTGTTCAATGATGATAGACTTTTTTATTATCGTTATGTTGATGATTTGTGCGCGGCGGTTCTATATCTAAAATTGATTCACTATTAAATGCTTTTAATTCGTTTCATCCTCGTCTGCAGTTCACATTGGAAATTGGCGATGAATCTTTGAATTTTTTAGATGTAAGTATTATATTATTAAAAATGATCAACTAATGTTTGATTGATATCAAAAATCTTTTTTTTTAGGTAGATTTTTAAACTTTTTTTCTAATAGAGAGGCATAATTTTTGGCTTATTGGATAAATTTCTCTCTTATGTTTGATTCTGTTTTTCACGAAAAAAATTAATAATTTTTACAATAAACATCTTAATTGAAAACGACTATCCTCTCAAATTTATTTTGGATATCATCAATAACAGAATCAAGAATATTTTTAACCGTGAAATATCGAGAAAAGATAAAGTTAACTATGTAGTTAACTATGTAGACTAATGGTCAAGTATTCTTGGCTTACCATATGTCGCAACATTAACTGAAAAATTCAAGAAATTCAACGGGAACAACATCAGGGTTCCTTTCTTCAGTTTCAATAAACTAAGTAAATATATTAAAGTACACGAAGATTCTTTGGCTGTATTTTCGAAATCAAACATTGTTTATAAAATAAACTGTAGAGATTGCGATGCAACATATGTGGGCTAAACAGGAAGGAAATTGATAACAAGAATTTCGTAACCATATATCGGAACCATATACGCTGAAACATATCTTCAAGATTACTAATAACACATCACAGATTGCAACTTGACCATGATTTCGATTGGGACAACATGTATTTTAGACGAGGAATCGTGTTACAAGAAGTCTTCGATCTCTGAGATGCTGTATATTAAAAAACAGAAAAATAACTTTAATCTTTAAACAGACACAGAGGACTTACATATCATACACTCCGATCATAAACAACGTTTATGATTGTGTCACCAAAATCGTGCTTAATATTGTTCCGTCTGTCGCACCGGTACGGTTAAACGTACGATTATGTCTCCGTAACAGTGTAACGGTTTTCTGACATCATGCATAGAGATTTTTTATTTTCTGATCATGGACACTCTCAGACTGTTAAACTGTTGATGATATTTACATGGTTGATGATATTGACATGTCACTGGATACTTGGATTGGGGTGAGTCTTTTACCAGAGGGAAGCTTTGTTGGTTGCATTGCATTTATTCATTAAGCACGTATATAAAAAAAATGAAGTTTTATCTTTTACTCAGTTTTTTCTTTTTCAATAGTACAATAAAAAAGTTTTTTTTCAATCGTCTTCCAACCAATTGGCGAACAATTTCGTTTCCTCTGTTTCAAGTATTTCACCCAACACTAGCATTCCATCGACATGATATTATTCTTTGCGTTTTTTCCTTAGCGTTTCATTTTACACAGTATATATTTTTATTGTATTTTTTACATCTGAGAAGGGCTTGAAACGTTTGCCTAGCTAGCCCCCCCCTCCCCCCACTTAACCAAATCTTAATGAAAAAATTATGTAATAATGCGCTATTTATACGCTATTCTTATCCGCAAACAAAAATGCGTTCATTCCGTTTAGCTAAAAAAAAAAAAAAAATAGTCAGCCCCTCACCCATTAAAAACAATCGATTTGGAAAATTAAATACACAGGATATTTATGCGCTATTTCCAAGCACTTTCGATTTTTGCGCTGCAATCCTTAAGGCACTTCCCTCTTAGAGCGAACAGCCCTAAGACATTTCCCTCTTGGAGCAAACATTAATATTTATAATTCATGAAAAATTGTGAAAATACATGCTTATTCAGTCGAAGTCTATTTTTTATTTATGCTATGAATTCCAAATGAATATGGCTATTCGCTAACAGGAAGTGCCTTAAGGGTTGCAGCGCAAAAATTCAAAATGCTTGGAAATAGTAGCGCATAAATCAGAGAATTATTTTGCATAGTCAGAGTATTTAATTTTGCAATCTTAAACGACTTAGGGATGAATATGACTGTTCGCTCCAAGAGAAAAGTGCCTTAAGAGTTGCAGCGCAAAAATCCAAAATGCTTGGAAATAGTAGCGCATAAATCCTGCGTATTTAATTTTCCAAATCGATTGTTTTTAATAAGTGGAGAGGGGAGGCTAACTGACTCCCTACTCAGCCCTCCAAAAAAAAATTTTTTTTTTTAGCTAAACGGAATGAGCGCAAAAATTTTTTTTTGTCGATATGAATAGCGCATAAATAGCACATTATTACATAATTTTTTCATTAAGATTTGATTAAGTGGGAGAGGGGCAGTTATGCAGACGTGGGCTCGAATTTGTAGCCGAAACATGTAATGTGAATTTATTAAATATTGTCTCAGTCTATTAATATATATATATATAAGTAATTTATACACACTTTTTAGTTTTATAACGTTTTTGTAATCTTATTCGTGGACTCCTATTTGCCTTAATGTCACGCAATTTTACTATAGTGATTTATAACTAAAAAAAATTTAGCTGTAACTATTGTAGTTTTTGTATGTACGGTTTTTGTATTTTCGTTTTAATATGATAGATGACAGGCTCATTTCTCTCTCTCTCTCTCTCTCTCTCTCTCTCTCTCTCTCTCTCTCTAGCTGTTTCTCTCTCTCTAGCTTTTTATATTTTTGAAATAATATATTTATTTAAAATATAGCAAACATTTATCCTAAAGAGAAGAAACAGAGTAAAGAAATGTATAAAGAATAAAATAGAAAAGAAACAAAAAGGGATTTAATTACTATTTTTTTTTCTTATTAATGATCAATCTTCTCTTAAGATAATTTAGCGATTCAATGTTTATATTTTACTTTTTATTACGTGCAAAAAATAGAATGCTACCAATAGCGAAACTTGAAAGAGTCTTAATAAGAAAATTTCTTTAGGA
>NW_017305843.1:1125450-1139790 GCF_001594115.1 Trachymyrmex septentrionalis | reverse complement strand
TATATATATTTTATATTTATTAGTAATAAAACTCTATTTTAAAACTTCTTTAAGATAAAGTTCTATATGAATGGCTTTAATAATACCGTCCTCTTACTTATTGGTACTTTTCAAGCTTGGTTCGCTAAAATCCTTCAACTTTAATGGCAACTTTAACATTATAGTTACGCTAATCTTGCCCATTAAGCTCCCTATTAAATTTTCGCTAAGAAGAAACCAAGTATAAATTGCATAAAATGTAAAAAGCTGCTAGACATTGATCAAACAGAATATCTTGTATTATATATTATTCAACGTTGAATTGAGACTCCAACATTCTAAAAAATATCGATGTGGATTTTCTATCATTATTGTCATAATTCTCACTCTGTTGGCGACATTAACATCAACATGATGTAAATTTAACATGAGATAATGTGGATTAATCATGTGAATCGAAGAAAGATTAAAAAGTTTTTCATTCAATACAAAGAATAAAATCTGCCGTTTTAAAACTAAATTTGCTATCATTGATATTTGATACCGCTGATATAAATCGGACTTTTTAAATTTAAGACAAATTTTCATTTATGCGTGTTTAAGACAATGATGCATGAGTCGCTTAATTTAATCAGAATCTTTCTTTCTGGTTTGTCCATTTTCAACCAAATATTTTTCTCGATGTGTTTGATTACGAAAAAGTAATAATTGATTTGCACATTCAAAACTTTTTGATGTTTCTTAAAAAGTATTTTAGCATCTTTACATTAACATCAAAAATATTAAAACTATACTAAATAGATGTCTAAAAATTTTGATAAAAATAAATATAGATACATTTGTTGTAAAATTTAGAATATATTTTTATTAAATGAGTCTCACTGCTCATGAATTTATCTTATTTACAAACAGAAAAACGAATAAAACATTATATGACATTGCATAATTAAAAGCGGATTCTATTTAAACATAATTTTAAATTAAAACTGAGTAAAATATTAAATAACTGAAACTTTAAAATGCCACGAAAAATTATTATTCTTTTAAATGTTTACGTTAAAATAAATTGATTCAAAATTTCATAAAAGTAATAAGCGGTATTAATAGTCTGTTCTTATTTTAAAATCTTAAGTAATATACTAATGCGGCTCTCTGAATCATAATATTTTAAAACTGTACTCAAGATAGTCTTAAATATAAGAATCGGTTACGAATATCGGCTAATGCGTACACTTTTCAATTTTGAAATATCCTAACCGTATATATTGTTGTAATTTTTTTATACCAAGTACTTAAAATATAAATATTGTATAGGAAAGTCGCTGATACCGACATAGATCTTCTAAAGCGACACCCCCTTATTTCTCAGAAACTAAATACTACAATTTTAGTAATACTAATAAAATTATGATCTGTTTAGCTAATTAAAGAAGTACAAACTTATAATTCGTATATTTGTGGTTTATTTTTATATCAAATCAGCTAAAAACAAATTTTATAAATACGGAAATAAAATTTTTACAATTTTCTTTTGCAATTGCGTAGTTTAAATAATAGTGACTATATTATTGATAATATTTGAATTTATTGCTTTAATTTTTTTATTATTTTTAACATCATTTCCTTCTCTAGAATAACGAGAAAGTTTAAACATTCGGCTTGGTAACCGTATGCGAGTAATCTTCTCATTTCAGTGTGAATATTCATCCGTTCGTTACCGATAATGTTACAGCAACAATGATCGTATCATCAGATTGTATCTAATCTTAAGTAATATTATATATTGACTGCACATCTGAAGATGGCTCAATGAAGAAACATGTAATGCGCAATTTTTAGAATTCTTAATTTATACAATTAATTTATGTATCATAATATATGTAGATCTTTTATATACTTTCAAATGATTTGCTGATTCTTATGTATCCTTCACATCTTCTTATTGTTTTTTTGATAATTTACGTCATTCTTAAATGCTTGTAGTTTCCCAAATCTTATATACATTTATTTGTAGGTATTTTACACAGATAATTCCTGTAAAAGAAAAAGAATAAGAATAATACGAAGTATTACTGCATACTGTATCAGTTTTGGAGCGTGTCCATTTTGTGAGACGCTCATTTTTATTTAGCTTAAGAAAAAATAAATTATTGCAAAATTGCAAACTATATTATAAAAATTGCTTATACTATCTAATAGAACTTTTGGTTTGTACTTATGTTTTTAAAGTTATTTTTACCTTTTATTTAAAAAATATTGTCTAAAAACAAAGTGGTATGTCAATATCGGCGACTTTCCTCTATATAAAGAAGAAATAAAATATAGCAAGTTCTACTTTATTGGAAATTATCTGCGATATTGGTGCCGTTTAATTAACTGGTAGTATAACTTCCATAGTGGCGTGTTTGCGGTAATATGTTTGATATTGAAGATCAGTCAATCGTACGAAATTTTGCCGCCTTGTTAAACGGTTGGGAGATCTCAAAAACATTGAAATATTTCGAAAATTACAAGAATTAGTATATAGATTAAATGCAAACATTTTTTATGTTATATAATTATAATACTCATTTCATTAAGAAATTATTAAAGCACTTGATCTATTATAAATTGTTCCTGTAAGTATTTATAAAAAAATCACTTATTGCATATAAAGATTACGTGTTTCGCGGGTTTTTTCCAGATCCATTCTTGGAATGCTATTTGGATACGGAGAAAACCCGCAAAACACATAATCTTTATATAGAAACTCGTGGAAGCCTAAAAAATATTACACTTATTGTATAACTTATTATACAATAAATAATTAATTAAGAAAATAATTTAGAATACACATCTTATAAATGGAATTAAAGAATTTCAGAATGTTACACCAAGTGTTTTGACATTTTGATATAAATTAAGAACGTTGGCTTTATGATTAATATTCTGATTAATATCGCTCAAGTCCATCGCGAAAATACCGTCTGTGGCGAATTTCACAGGGACTCGACAAGCATGCTAAGCCACTTAATAAATCCATGACCATATATATCATGTAGAGATCGACGAACCGGAGAGTTTAAATCTCAGTGACTTCGCACATTGAATGCGTGCGAGATTGTATCCATAAAACGATGACGAAAAATATTTAACATTCTGCATTCGTGAACGTTGTTCGCAAAATGACATAGCGCGACAATGATAACAATAACTGAGAGACGCGTTATTATTTTATATAAAGCTATACAATAATTTATCCATGCATCGAACGCAACAAAAAGGTTTTATTCATACGTAGTGATAAAAAATTCTACATATCTACATATATAGAGAAGGAGCGCTCTGCGTTTAAAATAACAATTTTGTTATATGATATATTATGCCTGTTAATCATGAAACAATAATTCACTATGTAATAATTAATTTATATATACAGAATATTTAAATGTGTACTTCGACGTGTATCTAGATTTTTAATTTATATTTATAGGTTTTACAACACGAAGCTTGCTAAATAACGAACTTTTGAATTTCTCAAATTATTGACTATTTTTCTTTCCTTCAGATTTATAAACACTCTTGCACTTCAAGCATACAATCTTCAATAATCTTCAATCTACAAGAATACATTAATTTTACGAACATTCGCGAAGAATATTCGCATAAAATCATATTAACTATGGACTACAAACATTAAGTCGGTTTCCTGAATACGAACAATCCGGTTTTTCGAACGCATTTGCGCGAATAACGATGACATAAACAAGAGAGAAAGCTCTAATTGCGGCCAATTAAAAAAAAGTCCTGCTAATGGAACGAACGTTTATACCGCACTTCGCTGACGCGGCGGTATTAGGTATGCCATTCGGTCCGATATTTATCGAGGATTCGGCGTTCTCGTTTTATGCTTCTCCCAACGAAAAGACGAGGATTCTGCGCTTGTTGTTTTAGGAGCGTGATCGCTATTCGATCAGGAAAATGCTGTACTACCATTACAACGAGCAACATTTTTCAATCTTTCCTTTTTTCCGTCGTGAAATACAATTGGATCGTTTGTTTCCGAAAGGTAACATATATTGAAACTAAAATTCAAAGAAAGCAAGAAAAATTTGTTTATTTGAAGAAATGTATTAAAAATTTTGTACGTTACTTTTTCTCTCGAAAATTGTGAAACTGTAGTTTTACTCGAATACAATAATCACATTGCATATGTAATAATGTGATTATTTTAATTTTACGTAATATTATTTTATGCGTGTGCAAAATGTTTATTTTTATTCAATTTCATAATTATAACAAGAGAATTTTAAAATATAACAGATTAACTTACATTGTTGCATTTTTAAAATATCTATAAATTAACTTAAAATATATTTTTTATATATTTTTTACTCTCTACATTTAAAAATCAAATATAACATAATTTTACAAAAAAATAAGGAAAATTAAAAGTAAAAAAAAAGCGTTTTTTACTTTTAAGATTACTGATTTTGGCATTGTACTCAAAATCAGATTATATAATTTAATTATATTGTTTTTTAAAATAATCTTAGAGTATTTTCTAATATATAAATATTAGATATGTATAATGTAAAAAATTTAAAGTCACCAATAAAACAAAATTATTATTATAGATATAAAGTACATACATATATGATAACGTAAAATAACAGTATACGAGTATATCAGAAATCATATTTTTTAAGCTCAAACAAAGTTTGCTAAAAACGGATAAGTCTTTAAAATTGAAAAGTTTAATGCCTGAAATTTGAGCGCGAATGCATTATTTTACGCAATTTAAAAGTATTATTACATTATTTTCAATTATAATTATTATTCATCTAAAACTTAATGTAATGCATAATTATTAATCAATAGTGATACTTTTTAATATGTATTGTTGACTAATAAAATTAAGTGTTACAGAAAAATAATTTTTACTCCGTTGAAAAGAGATAAAAGTAGATTTTAATTTTAAATCTACGTTAAACTTCCGACAAAAATATCTTGTTTTCTTCCTGTAGAAAAAACTGTTACCAATGTCTATAATAATATTGAACTAACGTATTTTTATTTAATATTATTTCCTAGTGCCGACAAAATAGCGAAATGGTAATATTGAGAAATAATATATTGAATAAAACATGATTTAGTTTAATTCTGAAAATAAACATTGGCTTTAATAACACTAGAAAATATAACCATGACAATGACAATAATTTTGTTAAATGGATAACTTTGAATGATTTTTATGTATATTTTGATTTTAAAAATGAGGTTAAATTTATCTTACAATAAACAAATCTTCAATTTTTTGTAATCAATTTTTTGTAACTAATCCTTTTTTAAAAACTTTACATTTGTAACTCGTATGATATTTTTTTCTTAATTAAAACGACTTATTTTTTTAAAGCCTTGAAAAAAAGCCTTATGAAAAAAAAAAAGATATTAAAAATAGCTTTTTCTCCTATAAATCATTAATTTATATTTAAGCATATAAGAGACAAGTAGAGAAATTTTTAAATGCACGTTATTGAAAAATCCTGTCCTTCTAAATGAATTTGGCAGACAGATTTAAAATCAGCGCAAAGAACACTACAAGAAACATCTTATCAAATCAATTATTGTAAATATAAGAAAATCGAAATTTTGTCAATCAACATAATTAATTATATAATCTGATTTTGAGTACAATGTCAAAATCAGCAATCTTCTAAATAGAAAATGCTTTTTGTCACTGTTTGTAACACTTTCCTTGTTTAAAGTTTATATTAAATTCTTCAACCGCGTTAATATTTATTTAGACCATCGTTTAAGAAAACGATGTTATCAGTTCGTCATTTCTAACAGAGAAATCAAGGAAGTATGATGAAATCGGCCATTTTGTTGTTGCAACTCTGCAACATGTCATGTTACCAAGAGCTGTACTCGTGAGCTGGATGCGCAATTCCCATTTTATCTGTCTAATTGAATTTACCGACGGTATATGCGCAGGATTTCGAAACGACAGTCCGATATTTCCTCATTTCATTCTCCAGTGCATTTCGTTGCCGCGCTCCACAGGTGCAACTAGCGGAGCGTTGCAACTACCCTCCGACCATCGCGCTTTACTACGGTCGTCCTTTCGATTCTAATCGCGTGCGATTATGCGTTCGCGTACATGTGAATTACACACGCGGCGACCGAATAGCACGAACGACGAAATCGAATTATTCCGAATCCCCGGCCGGATCCGTTCAACCAGCGAAACACGGCGCCGGACAAATAGAGTAAGCTAAGGTATTCTGGTAACATAGGAAATTCACTGACGATCTTTTATCAGATGATTATCAGCGAACTCCATCTAGTTCATATAGAGAGAGAGTTTCGCAAAATTATTATATAAAATAGCATGTAAAATATTAATGGCATATAGTGCATCTTAACAATAATATTATACGCATCACACAGTTAATTCGATAATAAAATCAAATAATAAAATTGTATAATATTTTTTTGCTTTTATCACACGTTCGCTTTTATTATATATGTACGTACGTATTCTGTGGCAGTTAATTTTTTATTTTACGGTGAAATGTCAAGAGCGCGTTTTTACCTCCATACACTGTAGATATTAAATTTTGCAAGTTATAATTCATCTCCTTCACGTTATTAAAAAGAATGATTTTTTGAAATTCATAAATTACTTTTTTAAAATTAGATATAAAATTACTTTTTTAACATTAGATATAATATATTATTTTTTAAATATTTTTTTTAACGTTATTCTCTATTTCCAGAAATTTACAGTAACTTCGAAAAATCGCAGATATTTTGTACAAACTGAACCATAATCTTGCAAAAAAAAAAAAAAGTAATGTTAACGTGCAATATACGGCGTATATACTACTGAAAAGTGTGTACTTTATAAAACGCGCTTCGTTGAAAACCGTGGAATTTTTGCAACTTGACATTTCATATGCAACCGCTTAACAGTTTTTTTTTTTTTTTTTTAGCACTTCGTATAAGCAATCGTTTATCGATGGAATCACTGCTAGACCGGGAGATTAGTTCGAACAAACCGGCGATTAGCGTCGAGTCCAGGCGAGTCGGCGCACGACTTACACGTACTAAATAAAGGTGTAAGCCGGTGTAATTGAGTCTGCCGGAAATACGGCGCTAGCACTTGTTACTCCGCAGGTAGAAACCGTGTTCCCGGTTTCTAATTAAGCCCCACGTAATAGCACGGAGCGTCCACTCGACGGCCGCAAAATCGTCCGTGCGATCGCTTTTTGCCACGCGTAAATTTATGGATGTTGACTCTGTGCCTAGCGCACAGCGATGCACAGTAATTGATACGGGGGATCTAACGATCATTGCTTACGCTCGCGTTACGCGGCGCCTCGAGAGAGAGAGAGAGAGAGAGAGAGAGAGAGAGAGAGAGAGAGAGACACTTTTTCTTTTTATTCTTTTTAGACAAGGTCGGGAGGAGTGGCTTAAGTACTGCATTTCACAAAAATGTAGCCATGTTTTACAGGAAAAAAAAAAAAAATAGAAAAAAAGGAGAATACATATGTCGTTAGCGTATGTGTTCCGTATAGCAATCAAATTAAATTGTATTTTTATGAAGCACAACCGGCGATATACGAGTCAAACCGGTTTGCATCGAAATTGGAAATAAGCGTCCAAAGCAAATTTATACGGGACATGTCTTTCAGTAAAAATATTCTCGCGCTTTTTATTAATACATCGGATGAATACACATAATAAATATGTATTCACCGTTATTAATAAAATCAGTCATGAGCGAAGCTTGTTAACTAGCATAGATTGTTGTATTTCCGTCACGTTGTTATTACTATCAACTATCAATCATTAATAATAATTTCAATTTATGAATCATGTCATTTTACGTGTATTCAAGCAGAATTGTGATCGTTGTTGCGAATTTTAATATTTTAGACTGTATTGAATCTGTTCAGTATTTAATAGTACAGTATTTAATTCTCAAGCACTATTCACTTCGCCGTCAATGACATTTACGTCGTCACAGTTGAAATTTGGAGTTACATTTCCAACATGTGTTTCTTAATCGCCACTTAACTACTTAAAGGAGCGAAGAAGTGCGCTCTCTTTCTGTTTCTTACGACTTTGCGAAGTTCTAAGCACATGCTAACTCCTGGATAACTATTTTCATCGAATTCCGAAATTGTCGGATTAATCGGATGGACGTGTCGGAAGTGCATTTCTGGAGAAGCACGCAGCAATAGTGCCGGCATTCGTTTGGCGGTCTCGCACGGATGCAACTATTCCGAACTATCGGTCGAAACTGTCAATTTGCACGGAAGAGTCAGTCCCCGGTCGAAACGCAGACCTACAGTGGCGAATAAATAACGTTTGCCGGAAGCACGTTTGCAGAATCCGCGCGGTACATTCATCGTAGGCGTGTAAAGGCTAATGCACGTAACAAAATCATTCATCAGGGTTTTGTTACTTGTAGAGCATTCAAATTAAACTTCAGATGAAAATAACATGGACAAAACTTACTCGTGTTATTTTCTCCTAACGTCAAAGAACAGAAATAAAATATAAAATCATTATTGATCTCATTTAGTTTGATAAAATAAATATACTACTAATTTCAAAAGGTAGCGATGTAGTTCTTGCACATCGAGAAAGCAAGCTAACATTTGAAATCGTTTAACAAACTTTTAACAACTGTTTGCAGAGGAAAATGATTCAAACGAAAAAAAAAAAATAATAATAATTAAACATCCTTTTATTGGTTTATTACAAGTTGTTACAATTAAACGGACAATTAGTAATTATAGTTTTTATTATCGTTTAATGATAAACAGTTGGTAACTGTTTGCAGAAGAAAACGATGTAAAAACGCACACATACAAATAAATTTAAAAACCTTCTAGTGGGTTATTACAAATTCTGATAAGTGGATTTATTATAGTTATGTGGAAGATTAGTAGTTACGGTTTTCATTGCGTTTTATATATTTCTTTAAAACTATTAAATATACATTTATTCCTTTTAGCTTTTTTATAATATAAAAACTAAACTAGTATTTTAATTCTTTCACGCTTATAGAGACATTTACAGTCACCATTGATAATTAAACATCTACAGCTGCGCTCTTAAATTCATAGTTTTAGTGAGTAATCACACATTACAAAAGTATTATTACGGTTCTGTAAAAACAGTGTGAAAACAGTAAGAGCGTAACTAAGTGTTCTATTATAAAAATATTAAAAGCCAAATATTTTATTTCGAAATACGTTTCGTACACGACGATGTCGCTTGATTCTTGAAGTCTCAAGATTTAAATAATTCGAGAAAATCTTTTTATGAGATATATATTTAGGGCTTCCATTTCGGTCAGGATATTTCACTGTTCGATGCAAAAGCGTAGGAAAAAAAAAAAAAAGAATAGTGCGGTGGAAAGATCTACCACGCGAAGAGTGAAATTAACTCCGTCAATCCAGATTGAAAAAGTACCTATAATCGTAAGAGCTTTTTTTCGCGTTACTGGGGACGGGAAGGAGTCGACAAATGGAGGGGAAGAATGTAGAAGAAAATAAAGCCCGAGACAAATGGTGCTCCTTGTGCGTCAGTTGCGGAGAACGTCCGCGCCTTATAAATTGACGCATCGACACCCGTTACATCGGGAAAAAACTAAAGATGGCAGACTTTTTCTTTTCGAAAAAAAAAAACCTGCAACTATAAATCTTACTATAATGACGCGAGACCAGTCTCACTGTCGATATATACGATGATTTTTTTTACTATTATTTCCATTATTTTTCCTTCTTGTTTTTATCGTACGTAATTTTCAAGAATTGTATCAAACTGGTAACAATTAACAACTAAATTGTTAGTCGAAATTAAACCGTTGAAATCGGAGCAGCTTGTTGAACCCTTCACATAACTGATGCAACGTAGTTTTGTGTGTGGAGTCATAACAAAGTTGTTAGTTTAATTGGACACACATATCCCACAGATCCGATCGTTATAATTTTATTTACGTTATTGACTTCGCTATTGAAATGGATGTATTTCGTGACAAACAATTCATCGCTTTACTCTCCCTCCACCCTCTTCCCTCTTTCTCTCTCTCTCTCTCTCTCTCTCTCTGTCTGTCTCTCGCTTTCCCTCCTTCCCTCTTTCTCTCGAAACAGATAAGCGATGATAGAGATGGAAAAAAACTTTCAGCACTTGGAAAAATTCTCGCCTATCCAAAACCGAGATTAACTCAGAGATGCAGCTGCAGCTAGAAAGGAGTTTCCCGTCGCAGAGCTTTTCTCTTTGCGCTTCTAGATAAAGAAGATAGTGAGAAAGAGAGAGAGAGAGAGAGAGAGAGAGAGAGAGAGAAACAGAGAAAGAGCGCGAAGAAAATAAAAAAAGGAAAATGTGGTGTGTTTCAGTTGTGAAAATGCTTGCTCCTCATAAATCTTCCTTCACGGTACTCTTTCGCATCATCCTTCATGTTCTAAAATAAAATTAATCTCGCTGTCTATCCAACAAGAATGTCGTCGTGACGTTTTTTTCAATAAAATAATCAAAAGAATAAAGCATCTTTCTCAGAACTTTATGAAACGTTTGTTCGAAAAAAATCTCCAGTCCTTGTAACAAAATTACAATCTGGGCGTTAAAAATAAAACTTGTATTCGAAAACGAAACATATTTAGATTATATTCACTTCCCGAGCAGAAATTTCGGTCAGGTCTGATATGGACCTGATGAGCATGCTCAGGCGCTCAGCGACTTTTTTTCTGCCAGATTCTTTTATTTTTTTATAAAAACGCGTTTTGTATAAAAACTGAGCATAATTTTGATTATTGAAATTGAGACTTTTATTAGATTAAATAAGGAATTAATATATCTAATTAATTATTGGATTAAATAATGAACTAATAATAATCTAACTAATTTTTACTCAATTGCAGTATTTCCTTACCGTAAATGGAACGTCGAGAATTAAGATTGCCCGATTAGGATTTTCCTCATCAAGATCTTATCAGGATCTGATGATTTCCTTATCGCACCTAAGAACATTTATAACCCGAAAAAAATTAATAAATCCAGTTTTATTATTAAAATAAGTATTATTGATTATCATCATCATGTTCCAGTAGTATACACACGACTGACACGACAAAATTATGATTAAAAAAAAAAACATTTTCCCCTGAACTGGAAATCAATTTTATGATGTTTTGAAACGGTTATTTCCCATTCGAAAACTTCGCATTGCTTGACTTCTATACCACGTACGGAAACTGCTACTTCGATCCACAAATACTGAATGTTAATGAATATATAGTTGTGACATATCTGTGTGTCAATATAATCCTAATAGAAATTTGTGCAGTTTAACTGAACATCCAGTCAATTACTATTATACTATCGAATACTATTTTTTTAAATATATGAAAATATTGCAACTAAGCAAAATTAATTAGATAATTATTCAATCCAATAATAGCCTCAATTTCGATAATTAAAATTATGTTCAGATGCGTTTTTATGCGAAATAAAAGAATCTGGCAAAAAAAAGTCACTATCCTGCGAGATATTAAATTTAACTTAAAATTAACGACTTTATAGATTAGGAAATCTGTTATATATAGGACATTATAGAACGTAACTCTATTGCTTTCCTTGAAGCCCAAATTCTTGACTAAGGCATACCTTATCATTTACTAATGAGGGCCTGATCATATATCAGGCATGTCCTAACTTTCGCTTGGGTTACTCTTATATCAATCGCAGGATTAAACTGTTATAATTTTTTCAAAAATTACGTAAATATGTTGCATGACGGATATAAATTTTTCAATGCTCTAATAGTCGAAAAGATCATCATTCTGACAAAAATTCCGCGTTCATGACGCGCAACAGTTTTTTTTGTTGTAAATGTTACGTGCTTCGCGCACGAAAAGAGACAAATAACTTTTGTACATGTGTAGTTTAGTGATACTTTTTTCTGCATACTTCGACGAAATGTCGAGTGATAGTTTAATAGAAAGAAAGAGAGAGAGAGAGAGAGAGAGAGAGAGAACACACGAAAAAATGCTCGAAATGGATGCGCGGGATACAGTCAATACAACTTTCTACGTGCGTCAGTTGCAAAAAACGCTTGTATGTCACGTATCACCTGACTTCATAGCCGGAACAATTCATGAAAACTAAAATTAAACCGGAGACCACGGGAGAAAATCCTTTCGATCACACGGTACATTTCGGGATAAAAATATTCAAGTGCTGACAATGACGCGATTTGTATGCAACTGTGGTAGAAAAGTGGCTGGCCGAAACAAATCGCATTGCTCTAATATAAAAAAAATTTTTTATAAAATTAGTGAAAATATGATAAAAATCGTAGCTTTTATACAATTTTCTTTAGATAAAAATTTTTCAATAATTCATAATCGTTTCATTTCACTATTCATCCTGTTAAATTAATATTGACGTATTGTTTTCACTTTTTATCACAAGAAAGCATTGTGGTAAATATAAATACTCTGGACTATAACTAAAAATTTTTGGATAAGTAAGATGTAAGATACTAAATATATGTAAAATTCACAAAAAGAAAATAAAGAAGGAAGAAACTAATCCTTATATATTTATATTGGATTAACTTAAGAAAGAAAAAAACTGGTCATTTATCACAAATTGCTTTGGCCAAGCTACTCTCCCAATGGAAATGAAATTAATGTTTAGAACTTGACTTGATGAAAAAGATCCTATAATCTTAAAAGCTTTCTTGCTATTACATTCGGGAAAAGAATACCAAGCGCAGATGAAGAGAACATAACAGGCAAACGATATTTATGCATTACATGAGAGCATAAATTAAAAAAGCATACAGAGAGAGAGAGAGAGAGAGAGAGAGAGAGAGAGAGAGAGAGAGAGAGAGAAATAACAAAAGAAATATATATATATATATAATAATTATATATATATAATTCTTAATATAATAATTATATATATATAATTCATATAGATATAAAATTTAATTTTGGATTTGCGTTGGCTGCGTAAAACATTTAAATTTATTTATAAAAAAAGAAAAATAAATCATAATAAAAATTATAGTATAAAAGTAAAATATGTATAAAAGAAAAAAATCAAAAAATTGTTATTTAATTAATTAATTTCATTATTAAAGATTTATTATTAATCTTATGGAGTCCAACTTTTGATATAAAATACAAAAATATACGCTCCAAGTTAAACATTAAAATTATATTACATCAAAAATCAAAACGGCTAAAAAAAGAAGAGGACAAATGGAGAGAAAGAAAAAAAAAGTAAGCTTAAAATTGATGGAGGTGCAAGATCGATACGTAGATAAATAGATACATAGACAGATGAATAGATAGGTTGATTGATGGATACGTGCTTTGTATTGTTCCGAATAACCGCCCGTTAACACAAATAAACAATTTTTTCACTTCGATACATATATGTATGAAAATAAAAAGATTTAAAAAATCAAGCTATATATAATGATATCAATACCATTAAGAAAATATATATAACTAACCGACTACATTTTCTATCAAAATCCAAGAAAATCAGAAATGTGTTTTTAACATAAAATATGTTAGTACATTTAAAATACATTTAATATATTTATCCGTTTACTTATTTTTAAAAGCAATAAAGGTGCAATAAAAATGAAAGAATCATTGTAAATAGTAAGGAAGAAAAATTGAATAGGAAAAGAATGTAATTGAAAAGCACGTAAAACGAGCGCTGAACTTGTCGCATCACTCGGCTAAAAGTCATGCGCTTTACGAATGGTCCATCATTGACATCTCGGCACTATCAATTATTCCGTCTCTCTGCGACCTAATCGACGCCTATGGTTATAGTCGCGCTGCGCTTACCAAACTTTTCCATTTCCATCCAGTGTCCTCCGCGCTTCTTTCTTTTGCATTTGTATTCGCTTGGAAACTTTTCATTCTCAATACAAGGACAAGAAAAAGAATAATCAAGACGAAAAGAGCGAAATATCCTTTCAGTCATTTGACGTATACGACTTTTTCAGCTTACCAGCTTTCGAACTTGTTAATCCGCGATTTCGATCTGTTCTCTGGTATTCTAAATCAACATAAACTTCATTGATGTCGCGAACAATAATGTGCAAATCGTGAAGAAACATGTATACACTACATAGGAACACGATAAATTTAATAAATTTGAAGTATAATTTAATTTGTAATATTTTTAAAATCTTATTTTAAACTGTACATGTGAAAATACGACCAATACGAACTAGAAATTAAATGCCTATAACGGTCGAAACTAGATCTTTAATGATAAATCTTAAATAATTCAATGTGAATTTTATATATATATATATATATATATATTATA
>NW_017305843.1:1119261-1125350 GCF_001594115.1 Trachymyrmex septentrionalis | reverse complement strand
ATATATATATTATATGTACATGCATATATATGCATGTACCTATCATGTTCGTATCATATTTATAATCATTCAAGCAGTGCGCTGAATTGGTAACCGGATAATCACACATAAACACTACTGTAATAATAAATACTGCAATATTTTATTTTAAGCCGTAATTGTTATATTTAGATATGATATTATTATTCCAAATTGACATCAGAAATGGTGATTCTTTTATTAGATACTTCGAAATGTATATTTAATAAGAATACATAAATATACTACTATTCTATAAATTGTGATCAAAGATGATTATTCTTTTATACAGAAGAACTATTTTAAGAGTAGTACAATAGAATAGGTTATAATGTTCGTTTTCGACGCACCAATTTATTAAATCATTTATGTCTAAATACGGTTTAATAAACTGATTAAACTCTTATACACTCAACAGTTTATCGTTTTATTACTGGCCAATATATAATTTTATCGTGGTAAGGTTTTATTGCTTATAAAGATGTAGATGTTCTCCAGGGAAATTTAGCGCGCAAAACCGGCGAAAAAATCAACCGCTAAGGTTTTCGATTTCAATTTGACTATTTGTAAGTTTCATGTCCATTTGGCTTCATTGCGTTAATTATACGATAGAGTTATTCCAGTAATACGCCGCACCTATCAAAAACTTAATTTATTAAGTATTATTTATTATGTTTATAGTAAACGAACTATATCAGTAAAAACTTTCTACTGTCTATTATTATGAAAAAAATATTAGAAATCCGAAATATTTATTTTTCATATTAAAAAATAAACTTTTTGAAACCATTGCATTTTTGCTGTATATCCCATAGGGGTGGGATATATGACTACTCATAGGGGGAGAAAGGGTATGTACGGCTCATAAAAAATTTACAAATAATGCATGTAAATAAGACGTATAATAGACAATAATTTATAAAATGTGTTTATAAAGTTTTATTAAGGAATAAGATTAATGGTAAATATGTATATGAAGTAATAAATAATAATTACAATCTTCCTACATATATTACAAGTGTTATGACATAAGGTACATATTTCATATAATGCATTTATTACATTTAGTGTACTGAATTCAATCTGCGCACTTTGTATGCTTTAGGCATAAATCCCGCTCGCTAAAAATGCCATATAGCCCAAACAGGTGGAATATACAAGACAACAAACTAAACAAAGAATACGAAAGCAAAGCACTTGTATTTTGCTACACAACATGTTTTACTATTCCACTACACGTATGTATCAGGAAATAACCACTAATTGTAAGTCTTTTACACGCCCTATAGTAATTATTTTATATAGATTATAATTTATGATGGTGTTACTTATTACAGTGACAAATCCATTCAACTCATAATAATTTCATTAATATTAACAGTAAGAAGCTGTAATCATAACACAAAACTAATATAACATAAAGACATGTAAAAGAGTAGTTGCGGGAAAATTATCTCCTTCTATTTTTTCTGACTTCTGCGGGGTAAATCTCAGCGCGGTGTATTTGCCGGATTACACTATGTATCTAACGAGTAATTATAATGCCGCTCGCAGACAAGTTCTGTGCGACTCGACGTTTTTTTTTTTTCAATATATTCATGAGAATTAAACATTGTCGTCCTCCAATAAAGACTGGACGCGTGTAAATTGATAGGAACTGTTAAACGCTTACCATAATTACGTCGTTAATGATAAATCGTCTGCCAGCCTAATTAAATTAAATTTATGAACATAATTACGAGAACTTTCTCCTTTGTTATATAATATACGCAAAAAATCTGACGTTCTAATATTAACTATTATTTTTAAGTTCAGAATAATGAATTAAAAAGATAATAAATCAATGGAAGAAAACGTAATGTTGCAAATTAAATTAATCTTTTATTAAACATTTCTATGACTGTTTTTGTTCTGCAAAGAGCTTTAAATAATAAAATTTTAATATTGAAATAATATATGATGTAAAAATGTATATATACTACTGCTCAAAAGTTTTAGTTCACTTTTCATTTATGGAAATTTTATAATATAAAGAATAAATATAGAATGAGTATAGTTTATATGCATTATGTTTTTTAATTTATTATTACATTTTCATTTTAATTAGAAAAATAACTAGGTTTCTCAGATTTTTCACTTTTTCAAACTTAATCTTCTTGAGTTTTGATATAACAGAACCTTCTTGGCATGCTGTCGATAGTTCTTCAAGTATCTTAATTAAAGACTTGTGTTTAAGGGAATCTTAAAACCATCTGTATTACTGACTCTAAATCATATCATTTTTGCATAACAATTACTTTTTTTCCTCTTGTATGATTCGGAAATCCTTTTCCAGAATTAAAATACACGAATTAATATGTGTCTGTGAGGTGGAGTTTATGCTGAGAACGTCAAAAAATTTCTTCTTTACTATTTTTTAATCTAATATGGCGTTCTTGAGATGTCACCGTAACAACATTTGCTTCGTATAAAAGCTGTGCAATCTGTACTTACGAAATAGTAGTAATTCACAGATTAGTACTTTGCACGAAGAAGCAACGTTCTTCTGAAGTTCTTAGAACTCAGACGTTTAATTAAAAACATTATTTTTATATGAAAATTATATGTATGATACGTGAGATATTGATGCAGTACTATGTATTTAATGATTTAGTATGTATTAAGTGATACGTAAATCTGTGTGTAAGTCCTACTTACACTAATCGTCTTTAGGATCCCCTTAATCTGGCGCTTAATTTGTAGGAGAATATTGATTCCATTCGCTTATTAATAATCGTCATAATGTCCAAATATTTATCGGTATCTTTTAACTGACATATATGACGTTTGTGTATTTGAGAAATTTACTTTTAATTATCGTTTATTATTATTTTTCGGCAATTTACGACTTTATTGAATACTTCGTTAAATCTGAAATAAATGAAATATTATATTATAAATTAATATTTTATAGACAAAGAATAAAATTGTTAGCAAAAACATAAGACATGTTAAAACTTTGGAACAATATATATGTACAATATATGTATACTAAAAAAAAAGAAGAATATTTTAATTTTAAGATATTAAAATATTTTACTTTTTGTCTCCGTTTTTAAACACTTAAAGATGTGTTAGTTTTAAATTTTATTATTAAACGTTTGTTCTGCAAAAATGTTTTAAATGCAAACATTTGAAATACTGCGCTTTTTACAATGTATGTATATACGGAATTAAATGTTTAAATTGATTGTATTAAAAAGAAAAAATATATACGTCCTTTCTTCTTATGTACTCTTACCGTAAACTACAAAATTTTAAACCACATTTTGTATCGTGAATTCTCGCGGTAATCGAGATTAATATAAATAATTAATAACGAAATGGATTGTAAAACAGAAAGTTATATGCTAATGCAACGATAAATTCGGCATCTCGTAAAATAATTATTGGCATCCGCAGATTTCGCGTCAGTTCTCTCTACTCTTTTCGATCTTTTTATGAGGACATCATGATCGGATCAGAATGGACCCTTTACGTGTGTACTTCTCGTTCCTACGATTCCCATTCGATAAAGATTTGTCCGATTCCCCTTCTTCTGCCTCCAGTTTTATGACTAATGTCGACTGGTTAGATACGAGAAAAGTTCATGGAACCTTTCCACAAGGATTAACGCAAAGTCGAATTTCCCAGATGACAAGAAAATCGTTCCTCGAAAAGAATATAATCGGTGAATTCTTCACTTTTTCACTTCGGAACAAAAATGATTAATCTGACAAATTATTACATACTATATCACAAATATCGTATACGACAAATGAGATATAATAAAATGGTAGACATAGGAAATATAATAATTGAAATATATAAGTATAAAAAAATGAAGAATATAAAAAAACAGAGAGAGAGAGAGAGAGAGAGAGAGAGAGAGAGAGAGAGAGGGGAGAGAGAACAATATGATAGCACAAATATTGCTTTTCGTTCTTACAGCTTCTCGCATTTCTTCAATCCACATTTGTCATTTTGTAATCCACATTTGTCATTGTGTTTTATTATATACGTTATAATTTGTCATAATCTATGGGATTTTCATTATTGCCCAATAAGAGGAAATTTCATACAATTGTAATGATATTGGCGGAATCAGAATTAAAATTGGGATATTAAATGGCGACATAATTTGACAACAACGGAAAACACGCAGCACATCACACGTCGATCGTACTGGGACATTTAATTAAACGTGTGCCATCCGTGGATTTTATCGTGGCGCGTCGGCTGCGTCAAATGTCACTCAGGTGGCAAGTAATCGCGATATAATCGTGACAGCGGTATAATCAAACCCGGATCATTAATTTGCGAATTTTGTAATTTGCAGGATCGTGGGTACGTTGGCTCTATGCTGCGACATTCGCCAACACAACGTGACGTCGCGAAATTCAATAATCGTACATATCTTTCCCAGCGTTTATAATTAGCGTATAACGTTAATAAGATGTAACAGACATTATATCATTAAGATACCTATCGTGACAATAATAAGTAGCGTTATTAATTTTATAGGTTATTAATTTTATCTAAATGTTCCGACACTATACAAATTCATGTGTGTTAAAGGAAACTAGAAGATAGGTGTGTGTGCGCGCGCGCGTGTATGTGTGTACAAATGGATTTACACTTTTAGACGTGTAATATAATATAGTATCACTTTTACACGAAAAACTAATCATACATATATTGTAGTCACTTTTTACATGCTTGAATATACAGTGTAGTTTAGGCAATATATGTATACAAAAAAGAAAGTTTTTTGCTAAATGCGGACCGGTCGCCTAAACTGTACCTCATCAATATTTTATATTATTACTTAATTATAAACAATATTTAGTGACAAGTATGAAATAAATAAGAAATGAATATAGACAAAAATTTAATAGGTTACCATACCACTGCAAAAGGAAAATCATACCTTTTGCAGTAAATTACAAAATAGCTTATATCTAATAAATAAATTTGTTATTGAGAAAAGATTAAACATGTAATAATAGCTAAATACCTGAAAAACTACAAGCTATAATTTCCAACGTTTATCCGCATATAAGTCAATATGTATATAAGTGAGAAATATAATAAAAAAATAATTAAAGTGATACATGCTTGGCAATTCCTCCTGTATATACGATTTTTCTCCTTTCTCTTTAAAATTCTTTTAATACGAAATATTATAATATTTTTATTAAATTTATTTTATTTGTTAAAATTTAGTACAATAAATGTGAAATTTATATTTATTGTGATAAATATTATAATAAAAATACACGAAATTATAATAAAAATTTGGAAAGGATTATAATTAATTGTATAATAAGGATTGGAGTAATTTTGAATATCACAGCACTCGTTATATTCATTTGTAATTCTGTATCGCGATGATACATTTCAATTTTCATAGTGATTTTACGTTCTATATCCTAGCGGTCAATATTACGACACAGCAGAAACGTCCAAATTAATATTGTCGCACATATACACGATGTGTACATTAATGTAACGAACGAACAATGCACTTGCCACTCTTGTGAGTTTTAAGCTTCGGCAATTTTGAACTCAATCACTCACGTATAAATACACACATTCGCATAATTTTTACGCGCAATGGAATACATTATCGTACGCGTTTTTTTTAGGATCATTTTTCGAGATCGGTAAATATAGATGGAACAAACACAAACAGTATGTGCGTTCAACATTATTCACAGTTTTCACATTTCAAACACGCGACGCATGATTATCGGAAACAATTTGTTTAATAAAAAATATGTTTTGACAATATATTATTGCAAGGAATTTTTGCAGTATTTTTGTTATTGCTATTGAATTATTAAAATTTCTAAGCAAGAAGAAAAACACAGGGATCATTGAACTTTGAATAGACAATATAGAATTACGATTAAGTATATGAAAGTATTTAAAATCATAACATTACAATTGCGGCTTACTTCAATTCTTGTCGTAGGATAAAATAAAATTGGAGATCGCGATTACGATGATGTATTCAGCACACTTCACGTATGCTAGGATTTTCGGCGCGA
>NW_017305843.1:1109840-1119161 GCF_001594115.1 Trachymyrmex septentrionalis | reverse complement strand
ATACTACAAAGAAGATAACTATATAAAATATATATATGTATATAAAACATACTACTTGCAGTTATGCCTCTCTTGCAGACAGACTCCTGCAGACTATCTTAGGAGAACGTGCAAGATGCGGGCAAAAGTAAGACAGAGACAGAGAAAGAAAGCGTATGGGAAATAAATTACTGCCAGCATCTGGTGATAACTGGAAAAGTTATCATACGTGCTACCTCTTTCACGGACGCCACGTACGCACGGAATGCCTCGGTCCTCTAAGTTTTCTCCTGTCTGTCCAACGAACGTTGCTCTTACGACGGATGAGATACCGCCTGCTGCAGGACTGGACAAATCTTCGTTCGCCGCTTTAAAACGTGCTCTTCGCGTTAGGTCGGAGATATTATATCTTTTCAAAGTGACACGGAAATAATTCGCGAACAATCTTGATTTGATTACTTTTTGACATCCAGTACATTTACGATAGCAAAGTAGCACAGAATGGAGCAGATATTGTTCGCGTAAAAAAAAAAAAGAGAGAAAATTAGCAAAATACACTCTGCGATACTCGCGGTAGGAGAGACTCGATAAATCCGATCATCCCCAATTTCCAAGCCATTCTCCCTAACCAGGAAATTATTTTCGGTTGAATGGAGAGCGATGGACGAGTCGCAATTTTCGGCAGCCGGCCCGTGAAAAATGTCACGCTTGTTCCGCGCATAATCTTCGACGGATTTGCACACGCGAGTGACCAGGGATAGGCCGTATCTGCCGATGACACGCCTTGTCGAGGGTGCGTGTGAAATTTAATAAATTGTCGCGCCGCCCGCGCCGTATCGTTCCCGCCGTGGAAAAAGCGTCGAGTATATTCGTCGTGTCACGTCGCATAATTCAATCCAACCGACCGACCGACCGACCGACCGACCGACCGATCGACCGACCGGCAGTCCGCTTTTATGAACTGGCATGCCCGAATCCAGCGACAGATTTCTCGGCTTGCTCGTTGTCGGTTTTCCACGACTACGAATATTTCGACTACGGAACTCGCTGTTCGCACGTCACCCTGCGTATACGTGAGATTTATTTCACTTTCTCGCGCCAATGAGAAAGAGAAAGAGAGCGAGAGAGAGAGAGAGAGAGAGAGAGAAAATATGAGAGAGAGGGGAGAGGATTCTACGATAATGAGAATGAAGCCGAGTAACGCCTACGGTGAGATTAACGTTAAACAGCCCGACGGAGAGACTAACGATCCTTATTTAAAATATATGAAGTTCGTTAATCTCAATTCTCTGTGTTCTGCAAAACTAAATATTCCGCTGACTAATATAATTTTCCTTTAATACGGTATTTTCCAGAAAAAAAAAATTGCGTGTTGATTTCCATTAAGTTTTTATATATGCTTTTATCTAATTTCCATAACGTGACCTACCACATTTCCCATTTACTGTATGTTGACTATAAAACAGTTTTATGTTTATTACATGCGACATATGTGCATGCTCCTAATAAACTAATAATATTTTTGACAGATTCATATAACATCATTATCATTTTTTTCATAAAAATGGTAATAAAACTGTTTGCTAGACACGCATGTATCCATATCACATTACATGCAGATAAAAAGTTTTGATGAATTTCACCTACAGCGTGCACACGTGTGTATATGTGCATGCGTGTATGTGTGAAGTTGTATGTTGAATCTCATCTGTTTCATATTTTTTAAATTTTCAATATTTTATATCTCAAGAAATAAAAAAATTAATAAATTGATTTAAAGATTTCGGCACGCGGTTTGCAGAATTACATGGGTAGATATATAAATTCACACAGAAAAATTTAAGCACTATAAGATCTGCTTTGACTGAGAAATAGGATTTTCTCTTATTTAATTAAATAAACCGAAGTATTTATTAAAAATCCATTAAAAATTAAGATCATGTTATAAAATGCGTAGATTGAAAATTTCCTGTAAAAACGTTAAGGAGAATCTTTCATTCTTGATTTACATTTGAATAGATGTTATAATATCTTCGTTAAAAAACAGGAACATATTTATTTGTTTAAGAGCCACCGTTTACACGTTTTTTAAAAATTAATTATAAATATATTTTATAAAAAAAAATATAACAATGAGATAAAATAAATTTTTGTAGCACCGCTGTTGGTGTCATGTTTATTTTCCTACGGCAAGCTCGTTGAACACTAATCTCATGTTTTTTTGTGGTGTTTGGTACATTACATTAGAATGAATTAGCTTGTGCATTCTCGACCGCACTAATCGTATTATTTTGTTTTTCAAAATCTCATAATCGCGTAACTAATACAAATGCGATCATCTTGCAACGATGATTGATTCTGAATTCTAATAGCATTGCTAATACAAATCAAACGGGAATTAAATGGATATATGTACGGGTAAGCTGTGAGCTCTGTAACATTAGCGTAAAACACGGACATTACAACTCGATTTAAATAGATATGTAAATGAATATGTTCTTTGATGTGTGATTGTTATCTTGTTGATATATTTTTATTAAATACGAAAATTATCGTCCTCCTATATATAGTTATCGGAATAGTTTGTGTTATTAATAAATATATAAAATTTAAAAATATATTGTAGATTAAGAAAATAGATAAATTGATAATATTGAAATACTTGTAAAGAATCGGCAGGATCTTAGTGTGTAAATAAAACTTATTAGAATATTAACACAAAAGAAATAGTAAACGTTTCGATTTAAAATTTTCGATCATAAGTTTTGAAATCATCACATCTTGAAAAATTAATCTCGAATTATCGATATAATCTAATTAATTATATTTACTACATCACATACAGATTAAATACATTTGATTATAACTTTTATCTTTATTTAATTTGTCAGTCAAAACTGCCACTAAAATTGTACTGAGGATGACCTAAAAAATTAAAGGTTCAAACGTTTATTATTTCTTTCATGTTAACATTCTAATAAATTTCGTGTATTAAGATCCTGTGTTGACTCTTTTATTTTCAATATTATCAATTTATCTAATTTAATTAAATTTACTTTAATTTAGTATTAGTAATAAAAAAATGATTTTAATTATTTAAAAAAATTGAGAATAAAGAACAAAAATGGTGTGTGTGATATATGCAAAAATATGTGCTATATAAATGTAAAGAAAATATATAAAATTTATATTTCAAATTATTATTATATTTATTATTGCATATTTATTATGGCAAATTGTTAACAAGCATATTCGAGTATATTGCTTGGAGCCATTAAAAAGTTAATTTGGTATTATACAAACCGCAGGTTCACGCTTGTAAAAAGCGACCCAGAAATTTAACGCCAGAAATTTTTGCCATTCCCAGTTCGAATGCCACCGGCCTTTCATACGCTCGAGAAATCGGTGCTCGGCATGGCGATCCCGAGTTGTGTATCGATGGATAATAAAACCCCGGATATTAGATACGTGTTTCTTTTCGCAATGGCGGCCGACGTAACGTTAATTTGGCATCGTGAAAACGCGCTTTTCTCCAACGAGCTTTAATAACGGCATCCAAGGCACGACGTGCATAGCGTACGTCTCGATTTTATAGACGTGTATGCGGGGCGGTTTTTCGCCGTAAATATTGCGTGGTTAAATTGTACGATAATGCAACAGCTTGGAAAACACGGCCCTCGACCTCTGTCTGGCCATCTCGTAAATTCTCGCATTGCCTAAGGGCAAAAATTTCATAATACGTGCAGATTACCATATATACTTGTCGAAAGCCACGTAATTTTCTGTGATTTTGTGTCGTCGATTAGAGTACGCTAATTCACTAATAGCTATCTCTTAGTCACCGACGTTAAACATGACTTGCTTTATAATCGACGTCCATCCGCTGCATTTATTTCGTTTTGTTGTTTCACATTTTCTCGTGTTTATTATACCTTTTTCAGAGAATAGTTGTAACAGTATAGAAATTACTTCAGATCGTACTTTATGTTATCTTTTTTTGTTTTAGAATTTATAATTATATATATAATACAATTACACACATATATAATTAATAATATAGTTATACATTTATTCATGCTGTCAGATTGCAAATTATGTTCACCCAGAAAAAGATTTCTTTGATTTAAAGAATTGTTTCTTTGTTATACGATTAAAGAAAAAATTTCTTGGATTTGTAAACGTCATTTCTTGAATTTAAACATTATTTTTTAAAATCAAATAAAATTTATTTGATTTAAAAAAATTATATTCAAATCTAAGAAATTACGTCCGAATAATAATTTGACCGTCATTTCTTGGATTTGAACATAATTTTTTTAAATCGAATAAATGTGATTTGAAATATAAGTAATAACAAGGGCTACGAGCCATAGTTAAAATTAATAAAATTTATGTCTATTAAGCTAGAATGCCAAATGACAACATGAGAGGAGGTTCTTTCTTTGTGCTAATTTGTTGCTTTAATCCCGATTTTATTGCTCCGAAAAATAATTTCTTGCTAAACGACTAGAATAACAAAATCAGGATTAGAACAAATTAGCACAAAAAGAGCACTAAATCCTTCGCGTGTCTCATGTAATTATGCTCATGTTGGCATTCTAGCTTGATAGACATTAAAATTTAAAACTAAAATTGTAAAAAGTACAAACGTTTCGACGCCGATCGAGTCATTCTCTCAATGTTAAAATAATAATATTATAATAAATGTCGGATTCTCATATCACATTTAAAATCAAATTTTATTTAATTTTAAAAAATAATGTTTAAATGACGTTCACAAATCAAAGAAATTTTTTTCTTTAACCGTATAGCAAAGAAACAGTTCTTTAAATCGAAGAAATCTTTTCTTTGGGTGTTGCCAAAAAAGTATTTACAGTATGCATTGATTTTATTATTTTAAACTGTGCAGCACTTTTTCCTCTCAAGAGATCATCGAAATTAAATTCACTTACTAAACCCGTAATCCTATTTTTTTTTACTTTCAGTATAGATTATAAAATTTATGATTATTCTACATATTCTTCACTATTAAAATTATTTTCGATAAGTTTACGCGGTTGGCTGATTTTTCATCTTTTCCCACGTACGCTGCTTCTTCCGAATTTCCGAACATTACCGATAAGTTATCGCGAATTCTGTGCTCGGCGAGCTGCAAGCTCGTACGATTACGATCCTCTGGCGCGTTCTAAAAAATTGCAATGGCAACAGTAACGTAGCGCAAACCGATATATTGCGAATACATTGCGCCCGCTCAACCGTTACGTGTATTCGCTTGCGCGTGATGCAAAACACTTTTGGCGAATATCCATAATTCGCGAGTCACCGTCCTGAAAGTTAAGCGGTGTTGTTTGGAAAATCGTACAACCAGCTTGCGTGGCCGAACTGGAATTCGGTTTGTGTGAATTCGCTGAATTTCGAGCAACGCTGCTACAGAGCGACATTGCAACAATGCCATCTGCTTTGTGTTGTGATTGTAAAGTCGGACATATTAACGACATTTGGTATTTAAATGCAAGGATCAAATTTCCCGTGCGTACACTTAAAATTAATGTTTTCCCGACAACGCAATTAAATCGTAATTAATCTTAGCATAACTGCTTCACACTGCAAAGAATAAAAAGATTTGTTTAACTCGCGTGTCACGCAGTGCCCTTGTGAATGCACCCAGATACCATTACTGCGTCCGACTGCACACGTGTAATCTCGTCTGGCAAATGTAACGCGTTGCAGGAATGTGAGGAATAATTAAGATCGCTCTAAATATTTAAGATATCTATTTGTCCATCATGAGTCGTGTCCGCGTTTCACTGCGGATTGTGTTAACCCAAAGCGAAATTTTCAGCAAGTGGCAATCCGAGCTAATAACTTAAATTTAGTGTATAAAGTTTAAGATAGAAATAGAGAGCAAGAGAGAGAGAGAGAGAGAGAGAGAGAATATGTAAAAATTAATATTGCAGATAATACAAAGTAAATAAAGATATGTTTTTTATTCAAATTGCATGATTGATTTTTAAAGAATTAGCTACGTATTTGAAAAATACATATGTTACATATGTTATGTTATAAAATGTAAGATATATACTCAAATATATATCTAATATTCTGGAATATTATTTTCAAATTGAAATTGACGATGTGTAAATTGTGATGTGTACAATTTTCTAACATACGCACATCTTGTAATAATTTGTTCGCTGTTAATTCGATTGTAAAATAATTTATTACGCGCAACCAATTAGACGACATGCTTTCTACAATCAGAACGTAATGCTTAGATTTAGATGTTAATTTCAACGGTAGTAATAGACTGGATTAATGCGGAAGCGGTGCACGTACGCGACGCCGTCGCGCACAGGGAACGGAAGCAGGAGGACTGCAATTAGTTCGGCGAGCTGCAGCACTATCGAATCCGCCTGCCTGCGGCCGGCGATGTAATTGCAAAAGTTACGCATGTCATAATTTAATTGATACTGGTACTTGATCGCGTACTTATCTTGATTTCGCAATCGCGAATTTTAAGATAAGATAAGAAGTGTAAGCAAATTGGTCACTATTGCTCCTACTCACCGGAAATATTCCGAATTTTTACTTAATTGTCTACTTCGCGAAAGACTGCATCCGAGATAATATCATTTATGTCAAGTACGATACAAAATCATGCACGTATATTATTTTCCTGGTTTTTCTCAATGGTATACGAAAAATATTTCATGAGCATGATTTTATAAACAAAAATTTGCTTTAACCTGCTTGCACAATTAATAGAAGTTTACATTTTTAACTCTTTTTAAAGTTTTTTTTTTTTTTTTTTTTAATAGATTCTGATTAAAAGTTTCTCTATCATCCGTATAAATAAAAATGAATAGAAACGTTAAATTTAATTTCTCGGAAAATTCCCCATCGTGAATAAAAGTTACGCTTAATCTAAATTAATTTAAAAAATGCACCATGCAATTGAAATATAAACAGGCGATTTATATTTTATAATTCAGTTAGAAACTATGCGTACCATGTACCTGGCTTCTAATATTATTTACTTAAATGTAAAGAGAGATGGATAGTTGAATGTTTGGATTTCTCAGAGCGAAAAGATTTTCTCGACTCGAAGATTCCTCTCGATTCGATCGTATAGAAAGAAAAAGAAGAAAGAGAAAGCAGACATAAACCAACACGTTGCGGTGCATAGAAATCGCACGGCTATAACTGAGTCTGCAAGATTACAGTTTGAGTGACACAAGATGGTGTTTACGTCTGTGGTTGAGAGTCTTAAAAAGAGGATTCCAGACGTTGCATTAAACCTGTGGGAATCACGTTTGAGGTGAATGGGTCGTACATGGTAGATCAAATAAGAATGTGTGATATCTACATATATATGTATATATATATACTCGTATATATAGCAATGAGAAGCGTCTTTCGTCGAGCGTTTGCGCTTTTGCACTAGCGTTTTTATTCCATTGGTTTCCGATTAAGTAAAAATTTCTTATTTAGTAATTTCTAGATCGAAGATTAAAGGAAGTTACTTCAAAGAGACGTACCACAAATTTTCAATCTTGTAATATTCCGAGAAGATTGAAAACTGATAGAATTAATCATTACCTTCGAGCTCATCCAGTGAATCATTTATCAAAATTCTGTGTAATATTTAAAATAATACTTATCGTTTCTTCAGCTTGGATTTTACTGCGGTGCGTAAATTGCTGCGCATTTGCAATTATGTATTTTCGATTTCGTAATATAATGCATTATTGCAAAAACTGTTTCGAATCAAATAATATGCATCAAGAAGTGCAAATAAATTATTTTATTACATAATCAATTATTCTATTACATAAATCTACACGTTGATGCATAACATATAGGTAAGCTTTAAATTCCATTTCGATAATAAAAAAAATCTAATTATTATACAACCGTTATTATTTTAAAATCTAGGTTGTTTAATATTTTAAAATATTTTGAAATTCATTCGATAATTTGCGAGATGTTACATCATACGAATAATATGTATTCTATAAAGAATGTGTGGTGTATTATATGTATATAAAATATACATAAAATTACGCTAAACTAATAATAAATCTTCGCGATGTTTCCAAATTATTTTGAATAAAGCCCAATTTGCATGTGCTTTTTTACGAGCAAATAGCGTACTAATTTTCTAGCGAACTAGAAAATTATCAGTTAAAAATATAAGTCTATAAATTTATACATTTTTGCGAAAAAACTAACGGCTAAAAAAAGTAAAATTCGTAGAATTATATTTTTTCGCTAGAAAACTGTGGTTCTACTGGCTACACAAAACTAGCACACTAATTGCTAGTACAAAAAATATCGTATGAATCAGAACTTAGGAAACAGGTACTAGCGGAGAACAACTGAAATTACAAATATAGAAAATGTAATGCTAAGACACATTCTTTGAAAATTTTCAGTCGCGTCACTCGTGATTGAATTATATAACAACAGCGCGAAAAAAATTTCTGTCTCACAAAAAAATCACAACATTACCTGCATAATTTATCTATACAGATATTAAGTGTTGAAAGTTATAAAGATATCTCAAGCAAAAAGTTATAAAAATATCTACAAAAAGAAATTAATCTCATAAATCAACAGAATGTTGGCAAAAAATTGATTAAAATTTGATAGATACGATTAAAGTAGGACAGAGAAATGTCCATACGGAGAAATGGATATATATTATATTTAAAATTTATAGTTCAATAGAAACTTATATGTATACATGCAGCTAAGCAAAGAGAAAACTCAATGCTTAACATTCGGCGCTCCAATTCAGGTTGGCATTAAAATCTAATTCAACTCGCTCGGCGTACTCATTATATTTTCGTTTCCCCTTTCAGTACGATTAAATTATATTTCCGTAGCGCCATAATTTATGTGCGACGCAGTCCTTCTTCGTGGATTTTTACGAAGCTGCATTTTTATTACGACGCTCGCACGAATGAAAGATAATTCAGTGCGTGTTGCGAGTTCTTCCCGCACGGGTATCTTGAAGTCTCGTCGCACGCGTTTCCGAAATATTTCGACCAAGGCTCTAACGAAAAAAGGATTGCCGAAGGATTTCACGCCGTATCGAGATATGATTTTTGCGGATGATGGGTGTCCGATACGTTTCGCGTCGATTTACGCATCGTGACTCACGCGCGCACGTATCTTTGACTTATTGAACCTGATACGACGCGAGCGCAATTTTTCAGGCGAATACGGCGAGTTGTGTGCTGCTTTCCGCCCTTGTAATTTCTATCATAAATTCTGACAGCGATTTTTCGCATCGAAACACGCCCGATTTTCGCGGCTCTCTCTCTCTCTCTCTCTCTT
>NW_017305843.1:1105965-1109740 GCF_001594115.1 Trachymyrmex septentrionalis | reverse complement strand
GCCCTTGTAATTTCTATCATAAATTCTGACAGCGATTTTTCGCATCGAGACACGCCCGATTTTCGCGGCTCTCTCTCTCTCTCTCTCTCTCTCTCTCTCTCTCTCTCTCTTTTCTGCCGCGCGCTGCTGCACGGAAAATCGTAAAAGTCTTACGATTTAGCACTCGCGTCATTCACCGCGCTATTTGTCGTCGTGATTTATTAATCGGCCCAGTGGATCAATATTTCACAAACCGCTCATTTCTCAAAATTTCCGAATTGCATGTACTTCACTTGAACATTCAAACGTGCACTTGGCGAAGATATTTTCATAACCTTCCATTGGTGACTTTTCTTAGGAAGTCAGAATCAGATAGATATGTATATTAGTATAATCGAGTATAGTGCTTTTCTTCCATACTACGAACTTTTCCATCTTATATGCTAAAATTTACGTATTAATATATATATTAAATTTACATACTAAAAGTATATGAGTATTTACTTCGTCACTATTTGCTATCATTTTTTTACCGCAAATATATAAAGATTTATTATAATATAAGTATTATTTATTTAAAATCATTCTCTTTTAGAAAAAAAGAATTATATTGTAAAATATGCATAAAGATATATATATATATATAATCTCAATAAGCGTGGAAAATATCAAATCTCAAAGCGGTAAAATAAAAAAAGTCAGACTAAAAAACAGGCAATATGGAATTTTCACGATTTGATATATTTGTAAATGTTCCATCATCGAGCAAAATTATTTGTATAATAATCGATGATGAATGTAAAGAGAGGTATAAAAACATTTCAATCAAGCGAGCAATTTTTTTTACCAAGCAACCGTAAATCGCGCTATTAAAATTTCGATGGACAGTCGCGTTAAAAATCCTGAAAAAAATATGCATAAACCACGTTACTAGGGCAACAATGCCGAAGAGCACATGCGTAAAAATGTAAAAACACGCTTTTGTAACCCAAAGCGATACGAGCCAATATACAGTCCGTTGTATATTCGACACTCGGCAGGGCTTAACGCATCAACCAACATACCACCAAACAACGACACAAAATATTAAACGGCCGACTTGCGCTCGCGCTTGCCGAGTAAAACGTACTAACGACGCGTAAAAATCCGGACGATGAATAACAATACCGTCAGGAATATGTAGCGGCGGGACGGCTTACCCATGAAAACGCGGAATAGACTTAGCGTGCGATGTAAAAAAAACGCGATCCTTTTGCCAGGGGAAAAGCCAGATATTCGTATTCCGGACATGCGTGTCATACAGCGAGTAATAGAATGTCACGTATCAGCACTAGTATAATGATATTTTTATATTTCTATCATCCGGCTTACGTTCGCATCAATTAATCGTGTAAAGCACGTGACCGCGAAGAGACCATGTTGTCTATCAGATAAATGCAGCGTATAAAATGACGGAAATGTCAATACTCAAATGAGAGCGAGCACGAGAGAGAGAGAGAGAGAGAGAGGGGGGAGGAGGGGAGGGAAAGATAGAGAAAGCCAATCGCGTTTCGTTGAATCAACAAAATAATTCGATACATTGTGCGTACAAATCGTAAATCGTGCCATCGCGTGACGTCATTGACAGTTACACCGTTCGCTAACCGATATTTCATGTACCGTAGATCCTGACAAGCGGAGATCTCATCACGCTTGTACATGCACCGCGGATTTACAAGAAAACAGATATATAGAATCAACAGAATGATGAACAAAATCAAAGTTATTTGTCTTTGATTTTTATGTCAGATGTTTCGCAAATGTATACCAAAATTAATATTATATATATATATTTTATATAATTATTTTAATAATCTTTTTTCCATAATTTTCCCTGACTTTCAATAATATTTTACAATTTTTTTTATATTTTCATCCTGATTTATGGGAATCATTAAATATTCTGTTGAGAGATCAATTTAACATAAACAGTGTAAATTACTATTAATATTGCTGACATTGGTTGGTTGCATTTTTAATTATTAAGTTGGTAGCAAAACTGCCAATAATGTACATATATTAAATCTTCTTTAATAGAATTTCAAGCCAATTTTCCAAAAAATTTTACAAAATTTCGTAATTTTTTCCTGATTTCCTTGATTGTTTTCAATTTTGCTATTGAATTCCTTGATTTCTCTGATTTCTAGTTTTGTGGCATAATTGGTTTTATAACATAATTCTATGTTATAAAATACTCTTGCAATACGATTCACTTTTAAAATATTAAAAATTTCTTAATTTTCTGCCACATGGTTTTTATGGTGAAAAAGAAATGATGTTGTATCAACAGCATTATTTTAATTGAAAATGATTTTGTTAATTCACACAATAACACCAATTAATGAAACAAATATTTATGCTCTTGTTTTAATAAAATTTTATTTGTTTCATTAATACTGTTGTTATAAATCAACAAGATTATTTTCAATTAAAATAATGATGTTGAAACAATATTATTTTCTTACAGTGTACGCTAATATACAGTGTTACATTCACAATCAGTTCAGTTTTTATTTTGTTTCGATTCGCTATGCCGCGCCGTCCACGTGCTTTGCACATACCGGTTAGGCTTGACTTGTTCCACTTTCCCCGATGTCGGAGCGATACTCGATTCGTTCTACTGTGCCTTGCGCGTTTCTTATGCTCTTGTCGTTTATAATGCAAGACCTATTTTACATTTAATCTTTTGTACACGATGTTCAATATTCACGTTGCAAAATATCAATATTGTGTTTTAAAAAACGAATATGAAACCACTCTCAATTCAATGGATCTTTCGTAAAAACTTCATTTTATTAGCATTACGTACGTAGGTCTGTTCTATAATTACTAAGTATGATAATTTATTTATAACGTGAATAATAATTAATATATAAATTAATGTATAAATATTGGCTTTGGTGCTCGGTAAAATTAATAGTTATAATTATTAATAATAATCAATAATTCCATTTTTAATTAATAATTTTACATTTGTATTATATGTTAATATTGATATTTTTTTTTATTTGATTGAGCATAATTTCTGTTACGGAACGGATAATTTTAGGAAATATCAGTAATTAATCTCTTTTCACCATGTATTTCCGAGGAGGGTTCATAAAAATTACGTTTCCGCGTTTCACGTAGTTTCACCGAACGAAATATTGCCATTGGCAAGAACGGAAAACATTCAAATGTATCAAACGGCACGGATACATCGTCGAAGCTGAAACGTGTAAAAAATTGGTTCTCGGATGTGTGCCCCGACTTGTTATCCGATTTTCATCGACTACCTGTAATAATTTCGAGTAATATCAGCGACAAATGCACGAATGTACCCTCAGCGTATCGCCAAGGGCATGTACAAGCTACCGGTATAAAAATTTTAATGAGCTACGGCCGTTTTCTTGCACATCTGAGAGAATAGTGTCCTTTCCGAGGCAGTTTTATGGCGGCGATAAATTCTTGTTTTCGGTGCTCCTGATAAATCGTACGCATTGCGCGAAGTATGTTTTTGATATTCTGCGGCGTGCGATCCCGGTAATGGAGTTACATGCGGATACATGGGCAGCATACACGCGCGCATGATGTACTGGGAACGATGTGTCGGGCTGTCAGTAGGTTGTATCATAGTATTAGTAAGAACAATAGGGTCACTCTCGTGGCTTTGATCTAAGTGGCTCACAATTGGTCATATTATTGATTGTGCGCGAGTTTTCATTTGAATAGTAGAAACTAACAATGTTGTAGCGAATATATGGTATAAAAATGTTTA
>NW_017305843.1:1090716-1105865 GCF_001594115.1 Trachymyrmex septentrionalis | reverse complement strand
TTTTATATATAATATTAAATTACTTATTTTATAAAAAGTATTTTATAAATATATAGAACACGGAAAGGATTTTTTCGCTGAAATATCTAAAAATTCAGGAAAATCATTTTGTTGGACTATCAAAATAATTCAAACTGGTTTTTAATGTTAAAACTTTTTGCAGCATTGTTTGAGTTTCCTTCATAATTATTTTCAAATCTGTATCCAGCTAAATTTTTAGATACTTCAGCAAAATAGTTCTTTTCCGTTAAGCCTTTAAAACGAAATATCCGATTTACTATAAAATATAGCTAATCTGATATATATTTAATCTTTTTTTATCTTTAATTTTACATTACACTTACTTTATCCTATTTCTCAGTTGCGGCGAAAGCTGTGCTTTATATATTTATTACAGATGGTAATATAAACTAATTATATAAGTAATAGATTATACAGTCATGTTATATTAATAATATAACATGATTATAATCGCCATGTTATTGATTATACAACATGTATACGCGGGAGAATATTAATTACATATTTAGAGGAGTGAATCTACTGTTTCTACTTATACTGTGATTGCGTGCATAAGATTTCGTCGTGATGAAATACAGTGCTCTTTCAAGTTATCAATAGCGCGGCGAACGTTCCGCTCGTCGCGTCGGTTCAAAATTCTCGGTCGATTTTGTGCTCTTTTCTACAGCCATAGCAGTCAGGTACCATCGTGCGAGCTATGGAACTTTTAACGCTACGTGTCAATTTTTCACAAAGGTGGAATAGAATACGTTTGCCAAGTTTGGACCGATACATCTCGGGACGTCCTGTATATATGTATATATAGTTTCCGATATATGCACATAATACACGGAAGAAGTAAAAGAAAGTTGCGAGATATTCGAACAATTCCCTGTGTTATTATTGATACGTCATAGTCACTTAAAAATCATAGCTCAAGAACGTGATTAAGTTTAGTATATATATTCGTATTCGGTATTCATTCAATTCCATGATACATAGAAATTGTAAAAAATAAAAAATATTTTTTTCAGAATTTTATTAATTTTCTTAAATCTTCTTGCGTTCACAGAATTTACGTAATATATAACCGAACACTACATGACCCTAGGTATCCAATATACTCGACTCGCAGTTTGTGAAAAATTACACTATGAATTTAAAATAAGTCGTATAACTGTCCATCTGACTCGACTGCATCAGTTTATTGCTCAATTTGTTCATTCTGGTATTGTCAAAATGCACGTTATGGTTGTGATGTAATATTTCGTAGGGAAAATTGCTTTTTATAACTACTTTTATAATATACCAAGAGATTATTATTAATTTTCTAATTCATATCGTAATTCATATTATTATTAGTTAGAGTTCAATCAAAACCACTTTTTTACCTCTAGCCAAAAATGAATATTCGATATTTATGCAATTTTGATCGTAACCGAAAAAAAAGATAAATCATACAAACACTATATAATTTTCAGACAGTCAATAGAAAATGTCAAAATATATGAAATTTATGTACTCTTTTAAAAATAAGATTTTTATTAATATCTTATTATTCCGTAAATTATGGAATTTCCGTAAGGAATTTTCTATAAGATTATAAGGAATTTCGGGCATTAGACACGTGACGATTTGGCGAGTAAAAAAGGATAAAGAGAGAAGAGAGCGTGGTTTGCAATCGGCGCTGATCAGCCGATGATAACATATAGTTTCTCGAATGCTTGTCGGCGCAATTTATACAGTTTCGGTTTAGGTACTTACCGAAATTTTCTCTTAATTTCGATCGAAATCAAATCGAAACTTCGATTTTTGACCGAAATTACCCGAAAATGAAAACTTAAATTTCGATCGGACTCTAATTATGTATACAGCTCTATAACTCCATATTTTACAACACTGTATTTACTTTATATTTTTGTCAATGTTTTGTTTACAACCAAAGAGAAGAAATTTTTTGTAGGATAGAACCAATATGGCTAATATAAGCATACTGAATGTACATATCAATTATAACTAATATATATTTTTTCTGGTAACTTTTTGTTATTCCGGAAAGATCATGGATTCTATTAACCTGCTAAACATCATAAAGGTTAATAAATAAGTAAATAAGTAGACGAATCAATTCTTTGAAAAATAGTTCTTTGTACATTCTTATATGTCAATAAATTTGTCAACATTATTAATAAATTTATAATTTTATAAAAGTGACATTAGATGACTATTTTTTATTTCTCTAAGTACATGTATATCTAATATTGTGTATCCTACATGTACGTGTTTCCTACTTTTTCTTAAACTCTTCAATGCACTCATGTAAATATTTAAAAATGTCTCATTCTTTTTTAATATTTAGAATGTTTCTTTCTTTAAATCTGACTGTCGCGTTTTCAATTTTAGGTTCGATAAAAAATTAGAAAAAATCGCAATGCTTAAGTAGGCTATATAGAATCTGATTACCTTATACCTAATATCGTGATAAAATAAAAAAAATGAACAATTATTATTAATACTTTTAGAGCGCTGTTAAACAAGATATATATAAAGATAAAGATACAAGATAAAAATAGAGATATGTACATAATGATCCGAGCAGAGTTTAAAATATATTCTTGTAGACAGATAAAGTCATAGGATCTATATGTTAATAGAATTGAGAGATAATAATTTTCTTCTGTGTATTAAAGTTTTATTGTAATATATAATTCTTCCACTATCTCGTTTAATACACAGGATTTCTCGATATATAACAATTGACACTACTTCTTTTCTAATCAGAAAATAAAAGTAATACGCTGTTGGGGGAGGGAGAGAATTTGTGTCAAATATAACACATTTCACATATTCCAAACGGTCCTCAAATTTTTGTATTCATTGTAACAAACGATGAATATGTTAAAAAATAACATAGATATTGTATTAAAAAATGATCACAAAAAAGATAATGTTTGTAAATAAACCGTAAAAGTAGATTTTTTTTAGTATAATTAATATTTCAAGATATTAAATTGCATTCACATATTGCATTTATTGATCCAAGAATTTATGTTTTGAAACACATTATTTTTATGTTATTTGTTCACTTACTTATAAATTGCGTCATTTTGATACTAAGAAACGTTGAATATCAATTTAACATAAAATCTTTAAATAACAATCACATATTATTTAAGTTAAATTAACACTCGAATATGTTAAAAAATTCAACACGAACAAGAATGTGAACGGACCGTTTCCAACATAAATATACAATGTATTTTGTTACGTAGTGTAGGTATTAATTATTTAGAATAAAACAACTATAGATATAGAATTATATGTACAGAAGGTAAAGTATGGTTTTCTAATTTGTCTCATTCAAGAATGAAATAATATCACCAAAGTTTAAAAAAAAAATAACGCAAAACGAAAGAATACATTCTTTTATCTCTATATATGTTACCGTTCATTGTATTGTATGGCTCATATGGTCAGCAGTGACATATTAGATGACTAAGGGGATTGACGTTGTAATAGCAGACAATTGCTAACATTTCGATGGGAGCGTTTCAACCCAGAATAAAACAAACATCGCACACATTATATGCAATGTAGCTTGATAACTGTTATTCCAATTTGTACGTATATGCAGGAGACAGCGTGTTCCATTTCAAATAAGGTAATCAAGTACAATGTACAACAAGCAAGATTCGATAAACTGTTTCGAATAAAATCGTGACAGTTTCAAGTTAGAGCTGTGATATATTATTAATGTAACAATGATAACCATTTATTAAATAAAAGAAATAATAAAAAGTAATAAAAAGTCTCATTAAAATCTTTACAAGTTCACAAAAAGTTCTTTTTTACGTTTCGCTCAGTAAAATTTGCTTGTAAAATATTCGTTTGCGACTGAGTAGAGTATTTTATGTCACTTATTACTAAAATTCAACAGAAAATATACGAGAGAATTTAATACCTGAAAAAAGAAAACGGTATCGTGTACTTATCGAAAAAAACCGGGTATACATTGGTATATATGTTAAATCTTTCATCATCTCATCTTCCTTTCTCGCTTCTTACTTTCGCGTTTAACAAGAAAATACATTATTTAGATTATTTTATTGTATGATCCACTTACAAATATTTATTTTCTGTCAGTTACTCTTGGCATTTACTTTTTACAAAGTTGTGCAGTCAATATTTATTTTAAACAATAATAGATCAGAGTTAATCTTTGTGTAAATAAATCTGGTGTGAGTACCATGAGTAGAATGCGTTGTTCACTTAAGTAAAAGCATATTCAAGTCTATGACGGTCAAAGCTAGCTCTTCTAAATGCCTAAATAATTCACAGTGAATTATCTATATCCTATATATGTACATGCATATATATATATCATATTTTTGTTATTCAAACTGCGCGCCACGTTGTTAGAATGCGTTGTGTAAACTAGCATAACATTTGACTGAGCACATAATGTTGCAAATTGTCTAAAAACTAATAATCGCGAAAATACTGTCCATACGTAGAAAGAGTTTCAGTGGAATCGATAATACCATTACGAACGGTACATATGTATACCGCGTGTTAGAAATGCAGTCTATAATTCCTAGGCAGGCGAGAAGAGAACCGTGAAATACAAGGCATTTCGGAATTCAGCATGTTCCGTGAAATTTACAGCGATATATTCGCGAGTTGTCATCACGGATTAGTAAATCTTTATTAGTATCCGTATTCGCATATTAAAACTTTTTTACGTTACCAATGATGTAAATGACTCTGAAATCCAACTTTCTTAAATAAAGTAATATTTTACATCTTTCTCGGTTATGATTTTTATTCATGTAAAATTAAATGCAAAACAAATAAATCATAAATAATCATATCGGAATGAATATGATTAAATATTTTACGTATAGTAAATGATACGCTTAATAAAGTTTTACATAATAATATACGAGATCACTTTATGAGAAAATATATAGATTTATACAAACAATGTGTTATACGTGCGTGAGCACAAAAGAAATTTTATTTTTAATATTGATTATATTGAATATATGTACAATATAACGATAGTACACAATGATATTTACAAAATTACATAACATTTTTGGCAGATTAATAAAATACACTTCATCATAAAAAATTTTGTAAAATGTAAAATTTAAAAATCAGCATACATATCTATTATAAAGAAATAGAGAGAAATTTGATTAAAAAAAACTCGTATATATATATATATATATATATATATATATATATATACACATATATATGCACATAGATTAATAATAATCGAAAAAGAATTTATTAGCCAAAAATCTAGAATATTTGTAAAACAAATTAGTCTCATAAAAACATTTTTATAATTAATCGTTTTATTACTGATTTAAAAACCAACTAATTTTTTGCTTAAAAGCGGTGTAATTAAAATTTTCTGCAGATGTGTTAACAGAATGGCGGGAATGGGTTTAAATGTTTATGCTATGCGTGAAGGGCGTGCTCGTTTGCATGCTAGTTGATAAATTGCAATTTGACGTAATAATCCGGGATAATATTGCGCAATTATGCAAAAACGTGCGTCACTGCTGATAGCTGTAAATTATGCATGAAAATTAGGGCAATAATTATTCTAGTAGATTTTAACGTTTATTTCCAATAAGCATTATCTTATTAAAAATATAATTTATGAAGATGTATATAATTTATAAAGATTCCGGCTCTACAATAAAGTACAGTCAACAGTTAATAACTAAAATTTGTGAGAAATTTATATCGCGCCGCGGTTATTCTCTTACTAATTAATGAAGAATTTGCGATGCGCGAAATTGTTTTTATTCATATTCAATTCTCTATGTATCAAATTAACTCTTTATTTGTACACATCGAGTTTTATCGAGTATACATTCAATACTTGTTAAACTGTGCTTTGCACCTATTATCAGTAATGTATTATTTTTCCAGAAATATACAAATTCGATACAAAATATACTTGCTTTATTAACGCAATATTTCTATTAATATAAGTAACGGATATTATCATGATATAATATAAAATCAAATTTATAAATTATATAGGTATATACCGGGTCTAAGACCACCCGTACACTCCTTATATCTCGGAAAGAGAGCATTTTAGAAAAAAAACTTTTCAGATAAAAGTTGTATGATTTCGAGATGTACATAAGATGGTGTCATTGGTCAAATGGTACACCCTATTTTTTATTGCACATTTTTAGCTTATCTCGAGAGCTTTCCAAAACACTATAATCAAATATTTTTTTATTAATAATTTTTTGAGTCACAAGACTTGAAAGTTTCAACATTTTGACAAAATACAAAATATCTTGTAAAATAATCTCCAATGGTCTTGATCTTGACAAATGTCATGCAGGAATCCTGAACAATATTTAAGAGGTTTTAACCATCGGTCGTATTTGCATAATGCCGACGATACTGTAACTTTTAAGTCTCTCATAACTGAAAAAGTTTTTAATGAAAAAATATTTGATTATAGTATTTTGGAAAATTCGAGATAAGTAACAAGAATACAAGAATATGGAATGAAAAATAGGGTGTACCATTAGGAAAAATCAACGTGACCTTCATATGACTTTCAAACAACTATTCAAGGTCGAATCCATGACACCATCTTATGTACACCTCAAAACCATACAACTTTTGTCTAAAACGTTTTTTTCTAAAATGCTCTGTTCTCGAGATAAAAGGGGTGGTGTCAGACACCCAGTATATTACAAACATAATAAATATTTATACGTAAGAAAAAAAATTTGTCGAAACTTTCTTGTATAATTTTTATCTTAAATATTTTATGTACTATTCTCATTACTTTGATTATTTTTTTGTTGTTTTATACAATAACAAAACAAATTTTTTGAGTATTGAAAATCCAAGAGCAATGTATTATAAAATGCCCTTTTGCACTTTTTAATTAAGCCGCATATTGTATATAATACAAAAAGTTTTATTCCGTTAAAATTCCTGAGCTATATACATATATTGCAATTCGTTTTCCGGTATTCAAATATCTGAAACTTTGTTCTGTATCTGTTCGATAATAAATTAGAAAAAAACTAATTATATTATTTTTAAATTCTATATATAAAAAAACTAATTATACTATTTTTAAATTCTATATACATTCTTTTCTAACTACTTAATGATAAATGTGATGTTAAAAATTAATGTATAATTATTCTAATGCATTCACGAGTATTTATTAGAACTAGTATTTATTAGAACCATTTGCACATTGATGTGAAAGTCAACGAATGGAAATAAATCATATCGAAACGAATGCTACAAGAATTATGATAAATCGCAGGTAAGAGTTGCCTGGTGTGCAGGGACTAAATGGATAAAAGAGGAGATACAAAGGTGGAAATATTATATGTATACCTACGTCAAAACGCACGTGGGCATCGCGTCGCTGCTGGAGACGATGAGAACATGATGATAAGAAAGTCGATCTCTTTTCGTATGCTACACACGCAATGCTGATAATAATGTATCCTGATAGGACGAGCAATATATTTTGGCGATAAATATGGTCCACAAAATGCAAGCAAAATGACACGTTCTGAATCTTTAATGCAAAATCATTTTCATAAGATGACAACCATGATTCGTGATATCTCTTGAGATTGATGAATGTGCTCCATCATTAACTTTCTTCCCTTCCACGGTTATCAAAGCGAGACTAATGACAGATTGCGAACTGATTACTTTTGTGCGATAGTGCAAAAATATTACCTATTATTTTTTTATTTTTACTTGAATATGCAATAACATATTTTAATCGTGTTGTTTTCCTTAAACGAAACTTTAAAGTAATGCTCATGTAATTAACCGTAACGCATTTTTAATCAAACAAAATCAAGTCGCGGTCATATTCATGTGATTAATGATAGTCCTTATAAAGTTAATAAATTCTTTTATTATGTGTGTTCTCCTTTGCTTCGAAAAGAAATCATCCGTTTATAAAGTTAAGTAATTAATTCTATGATAACCAATCATCTCAACATCACAATGTATTAGTTTACAATTTCTATCGCATGACATACCTTTCATAATTAAAAAAATTATCCGGCAGAATAAATAATACGCAATATCAGAAGACACGGTAGTGTCTCGACGCTAAGCCAAACGCAACGACACTACCGTGGTTCCTTTACGCGAAATACATTTTCCTGTTACGCGTCAAATAGAACAATATTATATATGCTATCCGATGCAGAAATCTGTGAAAAAATGGTATAAATCGAAGAACAATTGTCTCTGTAGAGTGAATATTCTGAAATATTAAACAAAACTTTTTTCATAAACTATTATATGTATATTCAACTGATCTCTCTTCATCTTTCTTTTTATTTCTCTTTCTCATAACCACTTACGTATCTCTTCTTTATCTAACTGTCCTTTCTTGCAAAATCTCTGTCTAGCAGCACTCCTTCCATTGCGGGACTATTATAGAAATTCTACGACTATAGAACTCGCTTCCTGTCTCCATCAGGAAGTCTAAGACATTTAGTATATTTAAACGTGTACTCTTGTTATCTGCGACAGCATGAGACAAGTTAATTTCCAGACAATTTAGTTTTTACAAGACAATGCAGTTTTTATAAGTCTAGTATTCACAATATGACTATATATTTCTGTTTGCTTTCCTTCTTATACGTTTTATATTTTATGTATATATTATTTTTTATTGTGTTATTATATTATCATGTCATATTTTTAGTTCTTTCATTTTTAACGGTTTTCTCTTTTTGCATACTTAGACTTGGAGAGACTGTTGTCCCGGAACATTAATAAACGCCATTATCTATCTATCATCTATCTATCTATCTATCTATCCATCTATCTCTTTTTCCGATAGTTGCTGTACGTCTCGACAGGGGCTTTTATGCCGGTTGCATTTACGTGCCGATTTTCCAGCTGTCTGTTCGAGGGAGTATCATTCGACGGTCGATCACCCATTATATCCGCTCTCGATCTCTATACAACACCGCCGGGAGTGGCACCGTTCTCCCCGCGTTCCCCTTTCCCGCAGCAAGAAAATGAAATTGGCAATATCAATAAAGTCCAAGTATGCCGATAACATAAAGGTACCTAAAGGCGCGAGCGCGAGCGCACATTTCTTCACGAACGAGCCCATTTAATTTCCAGAGAACATTTCGATGTACTTACGGAGTATCCGCGCCACATACAGTAAGGAAACGGCGTGGCCAGCTGGTGGCGAACGAGTTGGAATTGGTTCCATCATCTAAAACGGAGCCGAGAGAGCAGAAAAGGGAACATACAAAAAGATAGGAGAGAGAGAGAGAGAGAGAGAGAGAGAGAGAGAGAGAGAGAGAGAGAGAGAGAGAGAGGGCGGAGAAATCGCCCGAATTATCCGCGGGAACTAAATCAACCCGGCAACTTACGTAACTTTGTGCGTGGTAACCCCGTCCGCTCATTCGATTATGTCACACTGCAGAGAGAAGGCAAGTCCCCCATAGTTTTCCCCAAGAGTCGCGAGAGTTTCCATTTCGCGTGCACGCGCGGTTTCGATTTTAGTAAGTTTTCGCGTCGTACAAGTTCTACTCTTCTTGTAGGAGTGGAACGACATTTGCTCGCTAGTGCACGTATCTTTTAATCACGATCAAATACGTTTTGACAGTCATTTCCCAGTTACGCAACACTGTAATGGTTTTACACTATTAATTTAACGAGCTTGCTATTAAAACATTGCTTAGTGCATTAAGTCGAAGGTTTTTTTTTTCTCCTCCGAGGAAAACTCGTTATTTACTCTATTTACCCAACAAATTTCAAAATAATGCCATAAAGCTATGAATTTATAATGATAAAATATATATGACAGCTTTTACATGAAATATGACTGCGTGCTGTTTCATGATGTATAACGAAACGCTGGCGACATATTAAAATCATAAATTGTAAATGTGACCAAAGATTTGACAGATAATAAATGATAAATACCATATTCATATTTTTCATAAAGTACGGCCAATACTAGTGGTGACTAATAAAATGAGCGACGATACGTACTCTAAGCTTTGAAAATTTTATGGCATCCACTGATTGCTTTTTACGTCGCGCTTTCGCGGTAAAATAGTTATAATTTCGGCATGATTGCGCCGGAATATCGCCATCGCGCTTTGCTTTCGCGTCGCGTCGCCAGCTTTTTGCAAGAAAGTACGCGAGCAAATGATTTATGATTTGTTTTTTCGCTTTTTTGCATCCGATACTTTCGACGTCGACTCCGGTTCAAAGCACTCGTTCAACCCTCCGTACGCACATACACACACAAATTTATTCCCCCCCACCCCCTTATTCCGTCTTCTTCATTTTTCGCGACCTCCTCTTCTCACCAGTAGCCGTTATCTTTCTCCCGCGGCTTATTCCCCCGGGAAAAATATATTGGGACAAGAATGAGATTTATGAATCTGTAGAGCGAAATCTTGGGTCGTATTTATGGTTCAAGTGTTATTACCTCACTTTAGAGCATATCGAGTAACCATGTCTCTTTGTCAGTGGTGCATGTAATCCTCCACGAACGTACATTATATATTAGCTAATATTATTATTAATTTGTCTTCATTAAATTACGTTTATCTTTAATAAATTTAACTATTATACAATGTGTTCTAACTAAGATGTGTGTATCACCGCAAAGATCGGTCTTAAGTAGTATGTTAGTAATAATTTATACAATATGGTAGTGTAGATAAATAATGTCCATATAAACTTATGTCCGAAAATGCTTTAATAAAAATTTATAAATGTTCAAAGATTTACGAATTTTGTTCTCTACACCTCATTATATAAAATCGATTGGAACAGTTAATACGTTTTAATCTATATATAATTTTATTAGCTGTTAAAATGATTATAATAAATGTTCAAACATTTTTCCCTCTACAAGTATGCAGGCTTTTATTCATCGAACTAGTGACTGTCGAATTCTTTTGAATATTTGTATTGCATTAAAAATAATAATAAAGGTATTTCGAATACAATTTCGAAGCTATATATAAATCTTCTGTTTCTATCAGATTCCCATAAATTAACTTTTGCGTGATCCCATAAATAGAAGTCATTATTAAGAAGCATAAAATCTGATGTTCTAAGAGACTAAATGATCAGTCCGCTGAATAATCCAGTGCTGAAGGAATTGTTGATTATGAAAATATATTTCCTCCAAAATGAGACGGAGCATTATATTGTATATAAACCAGATAAGAAATTGTAAAGATTCTATTTGCATTTATAACTTTTTAATAAAGCATTTTTGTATATAAAATTTTATAAATTTTTATCACCTACTCGACTTCATTAACATTGTATAAGCTTGGCATCAATTTTTGCGAACATTCTGCTCATACTTTGTAATTTATTCCATTTTCTTCTTACTTTATTGTATCGTATTATTTATATTGTACTATATTATTCCTATTATATCATTATTATTTGACAATTTATTTTAATTACTTTAACATATTTATTTCTGTGCACTTTAATAGTGTATAATAATGTAGATAATAATAATAATATATTCGTACTTAAAATACTGCACAAATATTGTATTCTATTATATTATTTTTAGCAATAAAAATTTACGTTGTATGACGATATATGAGATGTTCCAGTTACTTTTATAAAGAATAACGAGAGTATCAAGGTAAACAGTAATGCAATTTGCTGGAAATATGACAATATGACTGCAACAATCTGCTTAATAAACAAAAATAAATAGCAACAAATACAAATACCATGAGTAGCGTGAATCTAGTCAGCAAAACGGCAAAGTTATTTTTCCTCGCTTTCCATTCGACGCATGCAATCTCGACTCTCGATGCATTACGTGAAATTCCCCGAGCTGGAGTGCAGCTGGAATGGCGACACTTTCGCGTATCCGTCGTGGCTGCCTCTTATGTTCTTCCTTTTTCGCCTCTTTCTTTTTCCTATACAGTCGTTGCATCTTTCTTCCAGCCAGAGTAAAACTGTTCCAAGATGCGAACGGGCGATTCATACGTTCCAGAGAGAGAATCGATCGAGCGATCCGCTTTCGAAAGATTACAAAGCCTCCGGCGTTGCGTCGCGTCCCGAATATGAAGTACGTTACAGTGAAATGAATCTATCGTATTTTGCAAATAATGTGGCTCGTTATAGAATGTTTGAAATCGTTCGTCGCCCACGATTTAATAAAAGTATTAAGACTAGTCTGAAAGACTTGATTGCGTACCAGATTAATTGATATAGAACTTATGAGTTAATTTATGCGTGTAATCAAATATATACTCGTAGATACATAATTAAATATATGGATACATAAAATTATATAATTTAATTCTAAAGATTTAATTTTAAAGATTTAAGGAAATGAAAAGGAAACATAAAGAAATATTTTGTGTAGCTTATAGTTACAGTTAAATAAAGAGACGCGCATTAATTCTTATAATAACGTATATAATAATTTCTAACAAGTCTTGAAATTTTATAAAAGATTTAAAAATTTAATATATTGCATTTTAATATTTAAAAAGTAAAAGGATTCGCTATTTTCATCTCTAAATATTAAGCAGTGTTATTTTAATGTATACGTAATATTAAACTTGTTAGCGAGAGAAAGTCTTTTACAATGTGATTTTATTCAGTGGCGAGCTCTAGCTTCCATTTCAATTAGAAAACACCAAGATGTGTCTGCTATCTCGAAATGGTTCTGTTTATCGAAGAAGACTGCGGACGAGTTGTGAGTAAGGTGGTGGAGAGAAGGAAAACAGAAAAAGAGGCAGACGCAGCGGAGTATCGTGTTGGCTACCACCATCGAGCTGCTTTTCAACCCGGAGAAATTCCATGTAATGTATCAAGCCGAGATTACAAATATCGCGCGGTAAGGAGAGAAAATAACGACAATTCACTCACCTCGCGCGGCTTCGCGCTCTCCGAAACGTCTCTACATTTATTGCGACTTACGTTTTTATAGAATATACTAGTATCTTTTGTTAGATTGATTTTAAATTATCATAAGAAAAGAATAAAATTATGTTATTGATATACTTTTTAAAAATTTTCAACTGTTCTTATTAATAACTGGTAACTATATAATAATGATAGATTTATTAAACATATGGAAATATATAAAGAGTAACTAAAGATTAAACTTTAGTAAAGTTTTAAAATATTTAATAAGATAATTTGTTTAGATATATTATATATATATGCATGTATATACTCATATACATACAAATATATGTAAACTTAAAAAAAATAGGCCTCTGCAACAGTTTTGTGACAGTCCATTTTTTTATAGGTAAGTATATAATTTATATGTAAAGTAGAATTCTCATATTACTTCTGTTTAGCTTTTTTCAACTTGTTTCTTCGCTGTTCGATTTTTAAATATATAACAATTTTATTAAAATAATCTTTTTGATTGTCGTACAAATATATTAATATTTCTGAACTTACAATGACAAACCTATAAAAGTTTTAAATATACAAAATAAATAATAATAAAATTATGTCTAATAAAGTTACGTAATATATCTACACTATTAGATATCAAAGAGACAATAGAAGCTCAATCCGATAAATTAAATAACATTATTTGTTATTTTTAATTTTCATGTATGTCAAGATGTTAATTAATCCATTTCTGTGAATAGTGTCAAAGTAAATAATTCATATTGACGTATGCATTTAGTAAATAAATTAAATATGAATCAAATACATTTGTTGAAGTTAAATTGTTTAGCTCTCATAATTTTAGAATTATTATCTATTAAATTTAATGACAGGTTGAACAGGAGCAGTGGCGGCCTATAAAACTGATTAAAAATTACTTAAATTTACAATATAATCTGACATTATGAGGTTAACAGTACAAAGTTCTAATGCAATCTTATTATAATTTCTCCTATAGATTGTTATTTAAAACGATGGCAATAATTCACGTGTAATTCTTCAAAAAAATGGAAACGATATCTCACGATTTATAGATTCGTATTAATCTTCACGCAGAGTCAGTGCTTCCGTAAGCTATTTCGTCGCTGCAGTTAACATGTTAAACGATCTATTATCAACGAGTAAACGATTTTCAATCTTTTTCTACCTTCGCGCGAGATATATGCATGCGAACCTTGTCGATGGTCATTGCATTGATCGAGCACGTATTTTTCGTATGCGAGATAAGTCGCGGCACGGTGCGCAGACGAAGCACGCTGGGGACTTTCTTTTTTCATAAATCTGCATACGCGATCCCTGATTTCGGATATCGAGAGTGCTTGATAAAGTCTCTCTCTCTCTCTCTCTCTCTCTCTCTCTCTCTCTCTCTCTCGAATCTCTCCTCCACACCTGCTATGGCGTACAACCTGGTTGTAGCCCGCGAGCGAAAAGTATACATCGCGATAAGGCAGGATTTATACTGTCCAAGCACTATCGATTGTTCGGCTATTCTTTCCCAGGCTATTATACAAGAAGATCTATTTATTGCTGTAGTGTTAAACAAGACACTTCTCGCGAAACCATTTCATCGATAATTGATATATAACCTGTTTCGGAATCAAGTACGAATCTCTCAGACGAGAGCTATCTTGCTTCTATCTCCAATTCTATTTCGTCAACAGTTTCGACGTGAAACGTAATCGACGTTTCGAAATTAGTTGATGCGCTCTATCAGAGAACGCTTTCTATCGGAGATAGATAAATCGCACAAATCGAGATCTATATATAGGTGTTGTATAAATCGTTACAGGTGCTAACGCAGCATTTTATGATAAATTATATACAAGGAATTTTATGACCTACGATAATGCATTTATATATAAACATTTATATTACATTAACCTCTTTACTTGAATATCTATTCTCCGGTTTTGTTACACAAAAAAGATGGATATCAATGAGTTCTTTTTATAGAAGTATTTCTAACATGCGACGATTCCGAAAATATCTTTGCAAGTGAAAATATCATTACATGACCTTTTGTAAGCGTTTATTGTAAAAAAAAAAAAATCAGATCGCGAGTTGCTCCCATTGATATAAAAAAACGATTTCACGATCTGCGGTGATCTCGTCGTAGATGAGACATGCTAAGGATTTTTCAGCAAATCTCAATCGTGGAAAAAAGAGAAAGA
>NW_017305843.1:1067994-1090616 GCF_001594115.1 Trachymyrmex septentrionalis | reverse complement strand
GAGAGAGAGAGAGAGAGAGAGAGAGAGAGAGAGAGAGAGAGACAGAGAGAGAGAAAGAGAAACCGATGGAAGTAGCCGTGGTAACGCCGGAAAAACTCAATCTAGGCATAAATCATGGGATATCGATTCCACTGCCAACTTTCCTCGCAGCCTCCGCCCGACGTATCGGAGATTCATCCTGTGACGCGGCAATAACATCTCTCGCCGGCATAAAAATTCAACTATACATCAAACTGTCATATATAGCACCGTATTTGTACCTATCTCGCTGATATTTCCTCCGTTTCCTACCGAAACCCCGCGCGCAACGCTCGCTCCGTTTTCTCTCTGTCATCCTCGCGACGCCGCGCCGGTACGGTCACCATCGCGGTACATACACGGGGTGTTCCGCAAGCCAACATCGTGTTAACAATCAATGGCGATCCCATCGTTATTATTTGCCTCTGCACCAGTTCGAAAAATTTATCATCAAGTCTGCGATGCCTGTTTCCACCAATGTAGATTTGTTTATTACTATTAACGTAAATTAATTGTAATCTTGGTTTAACTTCGCTTACTTTTCATCTTTCACCAATTCTAAGAATTAGGAAAGAACGAAGAGTAAATTAAACCGAGATTAAAATTAATTTTACATAATACATTAGTGAAAAAAAAAAAAGGGACATGAGTTGTAGAACACTAACTATATAATGCGGTGTTACTTTCCATTACAAAAAATATCGATATCTTTTAAAACATCATTCGGTCATTCATACGATTATTTAGCTTCATTTCGCGAATTTTCATTAGCGAATTTTCTGAATTTATAGAAACGGAAAAGCATTAATTATTTATGCACTATTAATATATGTTATATACAAGGAGCTCAGTTTATTTTCTAATAGTTCTCCTCATTCTTATCAATTTTTTCGAAGCTCTTAATAAAACGAAACATTTTTTGCGTCAATATTTTTTTTCCACAGCATCGCCGACAAGTATCTTCCCCTGTGCCGTCGTTGGGACACCCAGTAGCATCGGAAGGCAGGAAGCGAAAAGGAAGAACTCGTCGCTTTTACCTCTCCATCGTTCGCCACAATTTTTCTCCGATCGCCCGCTCCTCTTCCCTTCTTGGAGCCACCCCCTTCGGCTTCCTCGCAGCACCTTCTCTCAGCAGCGATTTTCCGCATTCGATATTTGCGATCTCAACTTCAGATATCGAGAATTCCCAGAGCGGAAGTGCCGCTTGATCGTACTCTCAGTGACACTACTCGGTCTCTTTTCTCCCCGCCCCCACCCCATCAACTCCCTCCTGCGGTACGATCTTCCCTCTTTCTCGTTCTCCATACCCTCTATTTCCCAACTGGCGGTGGAGCTGAAGCCTCTCGGCGGGATTCCGCGCGCGAATGCGAGGACTCGTGTGAGCCCAAAGTGGATCGATTCGTCGATTTGCACGGTGAGGGATTACGACGTGGCGAACGGGCGGGCACGCCTCGGCGTGTTGTTTTGCATGCGAGCTCGTGTTGCTCGTTTGTTGCGCTTTGATTCGACAAGCGGGCGGACGGGCATGAGTACACGGTACTTCGTCTCGATTTTGCTTTGTCCGAATCCGCGCGCTGCTTGCATTGAGATTTTCCCGCGAACGTGACTCGATGATAAGTGAATTTCGTTCCGATTCGAGTCGCATTGAGATTTGGATACTGAGGAACGTGATAAGGCCGTATCGGCTTCCATAGAGAATCATCACCGCCACCGTTCATCGATGCACGGAAAAAGGAAGACTCGCGACGTACAATCGAACGAATGATGTTTTGCGCCCTACTTTGAAACGTAATGCATTATAAAAAAATTGTAGTGAATGTAATGTAACTGTAAAATCTCAGATACCTTGTGCTTAGTCCACTGAGCATTGATCTGTGGAATCGCTATAGAAATTTTGAAATACTACAAAACTGATATCTGTAGACATTATCGGCTAGTCATTCATAATTGTTTATAACATATCACTGCAATTTTAAGTACATCTCTTCAAAAGATTTAAAATTGAAGCCAACAATTTTTTACTAAGGAAAAGAAAAAAAAAATTAACATGAATTAGTTTCTTAAGTTCTTCTACTAATAAATACTTACTCTGATCTTAAAAAATCATGTTGCATTGTCAAAGCTAAAGAGATTTACTCTTAGAAAGATACTTGCTCTTTATTGACCAAACATAATTTTCAAGTCACGTAGGCATCAGTTTGTTTTAATGTTTTCTTCTCCATTTGTTAATTTTGAATTTATCCAACTTATTTCTGTACATATATATTACAATCAATAATTTTGTACCGCTAAAAATAGAACAACAGAGAGCTCTAGTTTATTATTTTTTTAAAACTTAACACAAAACGCTAATAAAAATTGAATATTTCATTCGTATTATGAATAATTAAATTAATAATTTTGCAAACAATTCGAATCAATATTAACAAAATTCTGTATTATAAGTATGTATAATATCTTAGAAACCAATTAACATTTTAATCTTGTTAATTAAATGCCATTAATGCCAGTTAATTTAATGTTTTAAGGATATTTTGGCTATACGATATCAACTAAAAATATCAGTCAGTCGATTAGAATAAACCGATATCATTCAAAATATTTTGATGATATTATACATGTATTATATATAACCCGTGGATATGCTCTAAAATTAACTGCAAAAGACAAAACAACAAATAATTTTGCTTATAATGGTTTTATGCAGCAAAATAACCATATTTTTCGCGGCAGTTTTAGGTCAATAACTTTTAAACGAATAAGTGAATCTAAATAAACTTTTACATAAATATTTATTATTGTCTGATTAGTATAAAATTATATTAATTATTAGATAATCATTTAAAAATGTGATTTAATTTTTAATGTTACTTCCTCATCAAATATACAAAACGTTTTATTTAACATAAGATTTTACATAAGAATCAAGACTGACAAACAAATTAAATAACTTTTAAATCAATAAGAGAAACTGTACTCAAATTTTACACGGATATTCAGACGAAATTTTTATACTTTTAGCAATGTTTTGAGATGCGATACCGTACATCTTTGTCAGTTTCGAAATTTTTATACTTTAATTTAACAAGATTCTCTTCAGACATATTATATCTCCGTTATATGCTTTGTTTACTCCTTCTCTTTTACACTTTCTTTCGGTCTTTCTTCTTTGGATTCTATATAATGTATACAATGTATACACATTGGTTTTGCAGTCATGCGCGTCGATCAACCCCCTCGCAGTTTCGCTATCTCTAATAGTTTATGTGGAATGCGCAAGTTGGATCAGTTTCGCGAGTCACGCCGTATATCTTTGACGGTCGAACGCGGGCAAATCATGTTGTCGATGCGAACACTCCTTTTACTACAAGCACGTTGTTGCCAGTACGAACCCATAAAAGTAGTTGGCCTACGTCCAGGCGCGTTCCGCTAGTGCGAACTTATTGTCGACGACGACAAACGAAGGCGAGAACGACGGTTTGCTTGCCTTTGTCGGAAGTTGACCATCCCGAAATCCGCATTGTCGTACCGACAGTGAAAGAACGCGGAACATAATTCATGCCCGCGTTAAGAAACATCCGAAATTGGATCGAGTTAAAAGTTGTGCAAGAAACAAGACGCCCATCATGCCATTTTTCAAATATCTGTCGAAAAATTAATAACAATGTTTTCTCATATTTTTCTCTTGTATGCGTTTTATTTCGTTTCGTTTAATCCTCGGAGGACGTACTCTTAGGTCCGGTTTTTCATTTGCTGGTTAACTTGTGATTAGGCTTAATCTGATGATAATGTAAAAGTTGTATATTTTTCTATATATGATTAATCATTAAATTGATAGCTTTGTAGTGAATAACTTTTAAAGTCAAACCACTAAAATACCATTTAGTGATTAATCATAGCTATTATAGATAAATACAAGTTTTACATTATCGTAAAGTTAAGACTAAACCGCAAATCAGATAATAAAAAACCGAGAAGGACTGTGTCATTTTTTACTCGTATTATATTGTATAATTAAAAAGTCACTCCGCATATAAATATATATTAGATAAAATAGTAGGAAAATGCAGTTTTTGAGTTTAATTTTTTATATGACATGAAGAGGAGATATAAATAATTTTTAAAAACTAACATCGATTAGATTTCGAATAACTCACAGTTATTATCAGCCAAGAATTAATTTATTATAAATCAGTAAGAGATTATACATATCGTATTTGTACAAATGCTAATCCCTAGGAATCTCGTCTGGGAATCTTACTAAGAAATTATGTATATATTTCATGTGACAAAGAATATAAGGTATCTTGAAGAATATTTTTAAGATAAATTAATGTAATTAATATTAGAAATTAAAATGTATATAACGATCGTGAAGCTAGATCTTTAATGCTTGAATAATTCAATGTGAATTATATATGTACTATATGTACAAGCATGTATATCATATTTATTTGTAGTCATTCGAATTGTGCGCCGAATTGATTTTTCGAACTTACAAACGCAATTAAACTACTGTAATAATTATCACAAATTAAATTAAATTGATAAACAATTTTTAATAATTCGATGTTCAATCAGGCATCATATTAGAAAGTAAAGAAATTTATTTACAGTTTTTCAGCACATTAACATCTTTCTAATATGATGCCTAATTGAGCATCGAATTATTATAAATTGTTTGTCAATTTAAATTAATTTGTGCTATTATTGTAGTACTAATTTAATTGCATTTATAAATTCGAAAAACCAATTCGGCGCGCAGTTCGAATGACTACAAATATGGTATACTCGTATATGTATGTATATATATTGTACATATATAATATGTATATAATTCACGTTGTATTATTCAAGCATTAAAGAGCTCCAGCTTCGACCGTTATAGGCATTTTAATTTCTAGTATTGATATAGTATTCTCACATGTACGGTCTAAAATAAGATTCTTATTGTTTAATGTAATAAAATCACTCTTTTATATTATCATAATACATTTATCAGTATCTGTTTTAAATAAAATTATTCTATTGACAATAAAATAAGTTCTTTCAAAAACATTTGAATTTTTTATGTAATATACAACCTCATTTTTTTAAATATATCATAATATTAAATACTATTTATTTTATTTTGTTAAATCTATTATTTTATGTGACGCGTAATCAGGTGTTCTTCATTTGGTGACACAAGTCGATACAAGCATCATTTTAATTTTCTTCGTATACCAATGAATAACAAAGATAAAACGACACTTCTGTTATCAAATGGAAAACATCTATTGTTCAACGTTGCTTCTCTTTGTTTTACGGTTACGATGTATAAACATCTAAATATTTCTTTTACAAAAATGTATTACTTACGAGATATATTCAGTAAAGATCAAAACATTCATAGCGCTTAAAGCATATTCTACAGCAATAGCATAAGCGTACACTCAGAAAAAAGTTTTTTGTTGATATGTGACCAACACAAACCTTTTTATTCTAACCAAATTTTTTAGATTAGAACAACGAAGTTTTTGTTAGAATATGTGACTAACAAAAACTTTTATGTTGTCCTAACAAACAAATTTTGTTAGAATAACCAAATTTTGATTAGAACAACGAAAAGGTTTTTGTTGGTCGCATATCAACAAAACTTTTTTCTGAATATATAGCTGTGAGTGATTGTAGTTGCAAGAATTGACCAATCACGATAGAATATTCTTCTCATATTCGACTGTGATTGGTCTCAATTCTTACAATTATAGCTACTTTATACAATCACGCTTATCTAGATGTAGAACGAATTTAATGTACCCTAACATTTCTCGAACATATGGTTACCGCCGTATTACGTCGCCTAATCTGTCGTATTCACGTTGACTACGTTAGTGTAACACGATAACGAATGCGCGTTCATCACTGCGTATTATATTAATTGCAAGGAATCTAACGACGTCGCGTCGATGTGTGGCACGCTGGCTCATCGATTACATATAATTTCATGCAATTCGTAGTTCATTAATACGCGCGAGCAATCGTGATCGCTGATCGCATTGTGGTGCTCGTTAATAAAAGCGATCTGACATATGATGCTGTGTCGAGTTCGTCACTATGTATCGATCAGCAATTTCGCTTTTTCACCATCACTCATCGCGACATTGCGAGCTATATTGCGTTGTGTGTAGCATCGAGCAACGCCATCCGGTCAAAGGGATCTCGTTTTAACACATCGACCGAGAACAAATTTATCTTACGCCTGCAGACGTTGTCTTTCCATCGTCATCCTGTTATTTGAGTAAAGATAATACGCACTTCGCTACATTCGAGCAAAGATACACGCGTGCATCTATACTTTGATCCGCAGGATCAATATGTTCGATATATCGGAGGGTATATAAGAAGAAAATCAATTCGATCAGCAACCGTTACATTCTCTTTATTAATCTTTTTTAAATACGATTTTCTAGGATCGTTTTGATATAAAACAATTTTATTTTCGCGCTTTTCGATATCTTTGAATAAGAATTGAAAAATTTTAAATCTGGACTATTCATTATTCATAAAATGACTGGGTAGATTAAATTATATATTTTTCTCGCGATCTTTTTTAAATTTATCTCTGTTTTGCTTTATTTTAAATAAGTGATACATGCATAATTTAAGGAAGTTCTCTAGCTTAAAAAAATTGGAGGGAAGTCATGTAACTTTCCTTAACACGAAAGCACAAAAGACGCAAAATGCCATTGCCATCTTGTAAAAAATAAATAATAAATAAAATTTAAGAGCAGTAAAACTATAATTTGCTATTAAAAATATTTTTTTATAATAAAACTGAATATTTATATGAAAAATATTGAAAAAAATGATTCACAATACTTATTTAAATTTAATTTTATAGATATAGAATTCTGATGGAAACGATGTGTATCATATTTCACTAGTGTATTATATTTAAAGAGAATTGATGAATATTTCATACAAAAATGACATGATGAAACTTCATTTTTTAAAATTGTTAAATCAAATTATTTAAAACCATCTTTCTCATAAGAATTTATTTTAGGAAAATTATTTAAAGAAAATTATATGATCAAAAAATCTGGAATTCCTACATATTAATTGCAAACTTATTCTCAATATTTGATAAAATTCTTATATTATACAAAAAAAAACTTTTGAGAAAAGAAGAGCCTTCTTAATACGTATAAATCAATCAAAGGACATGATATTTTGTAAAGTAAAATTATTAGAATTATATGTTCATGTTACATATTGCGAAAGGATTAACTTTTTCCTGATGAGACGTTGATGTAAAAACTCAAAATCTCATTGTTACGTTAACTGACGTAATTTGCGGAAGTATAGTGGGAACGTTAATAATTTATGCAGCAAGGTTACTCTTCTCAATGCTACGGTAATTATGTTTGCCGGATTTTGCTATGACGGTAAGTCAGTAGAAGGGCCGTGGCGAATTATCGTGGGCCAATTAAGTTCGAGACGCTTTAAGGGAGAATGGAGAAGAACATTCACAGGACGGTGAAGCGAGAGAACGAGAAGCCATGGCAGGAAGACGAGTACGTACGAATTAAATTACATCCGGCAGAGTTGGCGCCCGATTACTTATTCAGCCCGCGTCATCCGCGACTCTAATCCAGATTAAACGATCGATCCCCGTGGATTAGCGCATAAAAAGCGAGTCGTCACGAGGTAGGTCGGTTACGTGGGTTTTACGCGCGTGTATATGTATATATATACATGTTCTTGCATGTGTTGTATCTATATATATATGGAACACATACGTGAATAGCATCAAACATGCGGCCATATACAAGAGCAATTTTATTAATACCTATATCCGCCGGTATTTTGTTGTTGCTATTGATTCCACAGTAAATCATCAATTTTTCTACCTCGATTTAAAAACAACATTCAAGAACGCGTGACGAGCCGAGAATAAATGTTTTACCGTTTTACCATTAGAGAATTGCGTTACGTTAATTTATTTGTAAGAGATATCAAGTCATATCAATGGAAATTTTTGGTCGGCAATTACAATGTTGACAACAAACGTCGATTGTTCATAATCTCTAACATCGGTTGTAAAATATAATGTAATCAGTGTTATAAATTGAGAAGATTTCAAGTGTAAATCACGAAAACGTGAAAATAATGTTTCTCAACCGTACGCGGAAAAAAAAAAGATTAGTTGCAGCAGTAAAAATTTGCGTGTTGTAGCTAAATTCCATTAGCTGTGAGGCCTAAATATTATCATTATAACAGACAAGTTTTGCTATTATATCGATCTATTGATCATTGCAGCAAACGTTTTCTGTGTAGCAGAGACAATTTTCTTTTACACGGACGTATCCGATAATTATGACAACTTCACGCTGCTAAATAAATTGATCTGTAACAGACACGCATACTTTGCTATCACGTCCTTGTATTAGCTACAACAGCAAATCCTTTGTATATATTAGCAAATTTTCTAGCTGTAGTAGCTAATGCAATTTCAGCTAATCAGAATTAGCTGTAGCCATCAACATTTTTTCCCGTGTATAATAAAATAATGCTTATGCAAAAGAATTAAACAAGCACAACAGTAGAGATTTCTTTTTTTTTTTTTTCAGTAATTTGTAATCTTAAATCGACTATATAATTTGTTCATATTATATAATTTTGATTTATTCATTATATCCATCTTGTATGATTAATTTCTTTGGAATCTGTGTTATACGCGTACCGTTACCGATAATAAGCGTCATAAATTTATGACGTCGTGTAATTCCTTGCTAAGATATCGCCACTTTTGACACGCTCTTTCGCGCCGCTCTTTCCACCGGTTAATATTAAATCGGCAACGACTTTGGCTGAAGGCAATCAGACCCAGGTCGTAAATTTATTAAGACGTGACGGCGCATAATACGACCACCAATAGTGGCGGGAAGACGATGGGGGGAATACTGTACAAAAAAGTGTTCATTCAGGCCTGAGACGTAAAGGAGAGGCTGGAGAGGGACTCTGAAGCGCAAAGGCAGGGAATGTCTTAAACGTTTATCGGATACATGCATAGCGTACATACCTAGCCTGCGGCCGTTTCAGGAATGTCTCGACCAGATAACGCAACACCCTCTCCCTCTCTATCTCCTCATCTCTCCGTTCATCTTCGAGCGAGTTCGAAAAACCGTGGAGTTTGTTAATTGAAAAGATCAAATCGTTGTATATCGCCGTTGTCTTAATCGCGATATGACGAATGGCGGGAATACCGAGACGCTATAATTTTCGGGAGGATACCGCGCGCCGATTTGCGCGCACGATCCAATCGTGCCTGGGTCGATCGTAAATCATAGGGCACTTACAGACGCCTGTTATTCAGGACGGCTTAAAATCGAGAACAATGCCTCGGACGAGATGATAACTCCCAGTGGGTTATACGCGCCGGACGCGTATACGTTTCAATTAAATTTACATTTCGAACAGCGTTTATATACAGATGTCTCGTATCGTTAGATGAAGAACTTGGCGTCGCACGTACAAAAGAAATATATTCAGGATCGGTAAAAAATATCTTTTGTTAAATTCTTCATCGAACTTAAAGATTTACGATCTCGAACAGCTTTTTTAATTTATCAAATCAAACGTAAAGAATCTAATATAATAAACTAATATCAGGAATTATTGTCCAATTACAAACGAAAATAGTAAATCCATTTTGATTTGGAAAATTACCATAAATTGTTTAATTAAATGTCTAGCGATACAACGCATTCAGTAAATTTTACTCCGCACCGACGTGATTAAAATTGGAGCGCCAAAGTTACCTAGCTGGTCACGTATGTATTACTTTTTGAATTGGATGTGACTTCAATTAAAGCAATTAACAAAATTACTGCTTCCGTTTGAGATTAAATGTAACAAAAGATAATTATAATTAAAACAGAACGCAATTCCATCCATTCAAGACATACATCCATTCTGGCTTCTGTAGCTAATAAAATGTTGCTTTAAAATTTTTTCATTCTAAAATTATCGAGATTTTGATAAACTGATTTCAATCTAAAAGCATCTATAATTTAACAAATTACATTGATCTCTCGATCATTTTTTTATTGGAGATTAGACTAACAATGAATTAGTAGGATATATTATAAAATAAAATAAAGTGTAAAAATTAGATTTTTTAAAAGAAAAGAAAATTATTCTAATTAGACAAAAATACGTGTGCAAGTTTTTCTATTCATTAATTTAATTATTTTGATATTCATAATATTTATCAGATTGAAAAATATTTTAATCGTCAGTTATTGTTGTAACATTAAAATTCACACGTTCATTAAAAAATTTCAAATGTGTTATAGTTTACGCGATGTGTCTACCTATCTAATAAAAATATTTTTTAATCAAATGCTTAAATAAAAATTGTTAGAATGCCAACTAAAATTAATGAATTTTTTTGCAGTTAAATTTGTATATCATATTCATGAGATTTCGTATGGGCTTCATATATAAAAAATGCTTTCAAAAAATTTATTCTTTTTATTTTTAATATATTCAGCATTTTTTATATCTACATAGATATAACTATCCAAAACATGCACGTATGCATCATAATAAAGAGTTCGTATATGTTGCCGTTGTTGCGGATTCAAGATAAACGACATAAAGAGAAGTATACCATATACGAGTACACATATATAATATTTGAATTCGCTTGTATACTGAGCCTTTGCTAATTAATCATTCACATCATTCGCAAGCACTCACCCGTACACGCATACATCCAGAAGCATAATCTCATTGCGAACTGCGTCGGCATAATCCCGCCCATTGACAAAGTGGATTGTCAAAGCGGCGGCGTAACCGATGCCATAACTTCGCAAATTCGCTCCGTGTCTTAGCGGGGGTTAAATCCCGGCCGCAGCCTGCGGTGCCGCTAATGTGGGCGCACATTAAAGTCATAATTAGCGACTAATCCGTGGATCAACGGTACATCGTGTACCACGAATGCACAGGCGGTCTCTGTGATAAACACGGCTTTAAAGAACCTGCCGCAAAGTACTTTCTATATTGACGGTGTTCGCGCGCCACTGTGTGCTACTGTTACGAAGTGTTTTTTTTTTTTAATAATATTGTTATAAAATTTTTATCAAAAGTGCATTCCACCAAGCTATACGCAATATTTTCAACTGGACTAGTCGAAGCTATTGTGTCTAAATTCTTTATTCTATAATACAATATAACAGCAATTTTTAATTTCTCGATTTAAACAAGACAGAATTTATTGTTGTGATACAAAAACTAATTCTATATGAAAACGTTAATAAATAATATTAAACAAAATTTTGTATATTAATCATTTTAATATTTTATATAAAAATATTAAAAATTAAAAAGAAACATCTACCTGCATTGTTAGTCAATAACGAAATTATAACTTTATAAGATATATATACGACATAATAAATAAAATTTCTTAATTACATTATAATATTGACAAAGTTTTTTAATATGCAATTAATTAAAATTTTATTAACTTATTAATGTTAATATTGATAGTATGATATTGTTCTATTCATATCTGTTATATCATAATTAGTATTTCAATGAAACCAATAAAGTTTATGTATCTATAGTGACCTCAATTAATTGATTGCGATGCTAATTCGTTACAATAATTCCAACTAGAATTCCGCAATAATTAAAATCATTCGATATTTACGCACTGAATTATAATCTTATAGAGATTAATCACGTAGCGCTCTCGTATAAGTCGCATCGCCCCAAGTGCTAATCTTAAAAACTTATCGTGTTATCTTATTGTTAGCGTAACGGCATCGCTATCGCGGGCATATTTCTCTTTGAGAAACAATAGCCGAGGATAAGCTACTGGATTAAAGGACTTGCTGCGAAGTACTTTCCATCGATGTATTCTCCCTTTCCGCGCATCGTTCGAGGATCGATGTTTTTTTCAATCTCTATTAGAATCTCGTTCCATTCCGTTCTTGAACATCTGCCGAGATGAATTTCAACCAATGCATGCACAGTACAATGGATTCAAAGTTCATGTTTCCAAAATTTATCTGTCATTATTATCACGTGACTAATGACCCGCATGATTTTTTTTTAAATAATTTTAATAGAAATAAGAGTTCACGATCCAAGGACGGACAAGATCGTGTAGGTAAAACACTAAAAAGATAGCCATGCATATTATTCAATATATAATATAAATATGATTAATAAAAATGAGAAAGAGAGGGAAAGAGAGGGGGAGAAGGGGAGGAAGCTATAAAGATATGCTATGAAAAATAGGATGCCTCGTTTAAGATTTTTGTGTTAACCTTGAAAGCACTTTCCAAGGTCATTCCAAGGTCAAATTAATATCATCATCCGATAACTTTTTTAAAATCTTATTACTCTCGTTTCAAACATTTTTTTAGATAAATCAATTTTTTTTTAGATAGCCGTTCTAGAACTTTTGCCATGCACTATAACATTAAATTTCTAGGAACCTACAACCTATATGCTCCCGCTATTTTCCTTAATTTACATCTTATGCTATCAACTTTTACTGATATAAAGGATTTTCATTAACTTGTTGTACAAACCGAGATGGTCCCTTGAAAGACCTTTTCGAACTTGCAGTCCTACAGACATTTTACAAATCATATTCAAACAGATTCTTGAGTCAGGTGTACATTAGTTTTTCTCAAACATATTTTCTGTCATTCTAGCATGCCATTTTATTGGTTATTTCAACGACGAATCTTCATTTCTTTTATTGAACTGAAAATTAAATCGATCAGTCTGTTCAGGACATCTACCATGGAAAAAGTTGGAATGGATTCCGATCGGAATTATTCAATTATTTCCTACATTCCTATTGTGTTTTCTAGGGAAAATGGAATTATTCCGATCGGAATTCATTCCGACATGTTCCATGATAGGTACTAACCCTGGTTAGTTGTTCATAACATATAAATCTTCAACTTACAATTAGTCTATAAACTTGTTGTATCATCGTTAAATAAAGTCCGATCAGAAAATAGTGATTTACTTCTTTTCAATATGTTATAATATTACGGCGCGTTTTTCGCTCGTAATATTGATGGTTGAATAAAAAGAGACAGAGACCGTCTTCGCATTCTATCTCTCTCATTTGTATCGACAAATTTTATGTACAAATGACTCAGTCCATACTCTATGGCCGCTATTCATAAAGTCGATTCTTATATTTAAGACTCCTTATAGAAATCTAATACTGATCAATACTGAAAGACAGTAATTAATTGCTTATTTTAAATATTAAAAGCACTGTTGTTCAGTACTCCAAATATACTGAAAGAGTAATTTTGTTAAGGAATCTAAAAATTTAGATACAGATAGATACAGATTTGAAAAATAATTTTGTTGGACTATCAAAACAATTAGGCAGGACGACAAAATTGGTTGTTTATAGAATATAAAAACATTTTGCAGCAATTCCTATTATGCTTATGATTCCTGCAAAATTATTTTGATGGTCCAATAACATTATTTTCAGATCTGCATCTAGCTAAATTTTTAGATTCTTCAGCAAAATTTCTTTCTCATTAATAACTGACAGTAATTGATTACTGTCTCTTTTAGTAATAAATTGTCTAATATTAAATTAGCCAGTATTACATTTTTGTAAGAGTCAATTATAATCAATTATATATATCAAAACAATAACAATCTTAAAATAAGAACGGACTATTAATACCAGCCTATCTCTTTTGGTCCACACAAACATTAATTTGAAATCTTTTGATCAAAGACCGATGCTTATATTCTTTTGTTAGACTTGTGGTGAGATTAAGGTTATCATCTCCGAGATATAAGAAACGAATACATTATAAAAGAAAAATAATTATCTGAGATCTACACTGTAAAAAATTTTTGTGTAATATTACAACTATTATAGTGGATAATTTTGAGACCCGCTATAATAGTTGTAAATGTTCGCGCGTTTGTAAATTTGCAATATACAAATAAAAATAATTTCTTGGTTTGTAAGCAGAGTGTGGAAGTATAATTACAACATGTGTATGTAGTTATAGGAACGATAATATGACAATGCATTTCGCATTATATATTATTATACATTTAACAGCAATACACGAAAAATTATTGTTATATTACGTAATATTACTAAAGTTTGAATAATTACAGAAAATATTCAAAATATCCTATTATTTATGTAATTTTCCATATAAAATAACATATATTTACACAATAAAGCAAATTTACATAATTTTTGTGGAATTACATAATTTCTATAAAATTGCATGATTTTTTATATTTACAGGACTAATCATGTCATTTTTACATCTATTATATGTGTAAATTTACGGAATTTTTGTACAGTGTAGAGAAGAGAGAAGAGATTATAATTTTTTATACGTTAAATGTATGTGTAAAATTTTTAAAATTTTATTTTTATTTTAACAATCTGCTGTTTTATAACCTCAAAAAGAGTACTCTTAAAAGAGTACGGATGATAACCCTAGGTGAGATGCGTATGTCGATTCTGTTTATAATTAATTCTGTTTGTGTTTCTTAAAATCCCGAAAAGTTTTTTGCACTTAAAATGAGATAAATATATATTCGGGCGTTGAAGAGAGAGGAAGCAAAGATGGTGAGTGCAAAAAGATGCGAGCGACGTGAACAGATCTATAATTGATGTCGTTTAAATTAATATTATTTATCGAATATTTAGAAGAGCATCAACGTCATGCAGGAATGTCGTTCATCGTTTAGCGACGTTCGACGTCAAAGTTTATATTGCATAAATGTTTATTTATATGTATGAGTTATATGACAGCGCGCGCTCGCGAGTCGATATTGCAGAAAAGTTTGATATCGGGAATGTTATCTGATTCGATACAGTTGCTATAAAACAAGTACCTTAATATTGAAAATTAATATAATATAATAATATAATTACAATTATAGAAGAATGTTGCAATAAAGTTCATATTTCTCAATTTTGATCGATACAAAATAAATTAGAAATAAATATATCTATGTAATTTTTAACATGCTAATTTAAATATAACGTTTCATCTACAAAGTATTAATTTTTGCACATAATTTTTAAATTAATTTTTAAATATAATCAAATAAGATAATTAAAAAATAATATTCTTCTCTCTCTCTCTCTCTCTCTCTCTCTCTCTCTCTCTCTCTCACTTTAAATTATATTATAACCAAATTTATATTGCAACTTTGCATGCAGTGATGTTAAATATATAAAAGAAACTTTATTTAGTTTTTTTTGCATAATAAATAAAAAGTCAGCATATGATACTATTGATCAATTTGTAAGCAAATAAAGCTTTCCCTTTTAAAAATACTGATTATATTCATAAAAACAAAGAAAAATTACAATTTTAATTGTAAACTTTTCGATTATATGCGTTGTGTTATTTCCCTTCAGTGACTAAAAATAATAATCTCGTTCTTCTCTTCTAAGATAAATGCCATCTAACAATAAATTAATTTGCCTGTTCCATTCTATTCTATTACCTACTATATCTTATTAAAAATATTGTTCCCATTTTTATTATTTTATCGTTTCTCTTTTCATATTTTTCCGAGAAAATGTATGTAAAAGAAAAAAGTGACACTTTTATGAGTAATGAAAACCTAAATTTGGCTTATGTTAAATTAAACAATTTTTAATTAATTTTATGCATTATACATATACTTTTCATTTAGATATTGTGAGTATTCTTGAATTCATTTGAAACATAAAGCTGCACTATTTTTTCAAGAGAATTTTATACCGTTATTTTGCAGGTTCAATTTTAAATGATATCTGTTATTTGCCTTCTCGAGGTCTGTGAAACTTTCCTATAAATAGTTTGACTACGGCAAGATTAAAGGCATTCTATATCCCATTGTACTGTGTTAACAGAGTCGCAATCAAAGCTTCGTAGTTTCTTGTCTGTATATGTATATATTGTATATATATATTACTTAAAACAATTTACAACAACATCCTTAAACGATCTTCATGCTAAACAAACTTATTTTACTCAGCGAGGCTTCGCAAAGTTTAAAATTACACAACAGAAGCCAAATCTAAAATTCAATAAAAATTCCCTCTTTCCCAGTTTTACATTAGTATTATAAATACAAAAGAGAATAACTTTTTGGAGCGAAATAATGTTTATATTATTTTATACCTTTACACATTTTAAACATTTATATATGTGTGTGCGCGTGCGTGTGTATTTATACGTGCGTAAAGTAAATTTTATATTACAACTTATAAGGCATACTTATTTTCTGATACGTAGTGTTTGTGATACAAATATCGAACGTACAAGGCATCGAAGTAGCATAATTGTATGATTAATTATTATTTCTGTTTTAATCTTATCGATTTATCAATTTATTACAGAAAAATTGATTCAATATAATACAAAAATTTCAATACCCGAAATATTATTAAATTATTCGAAAATCGGTAAGTAATTAATACTATCATTCAAAATATTGCAATCACGGGTAATGCGGATAATTTCGGTCATTTTGTCAATTTAAATTGAAGTTCATTTATACGATCTACGTTGGCGAAATTCGGCCGATATAGAATTCTATTTATGATTTTATATATTTAATAATAAATCTGTACGCACGTAATTATACATATATAAGCGAGAGCAGAGTCTAATAATATTGTACAATAATAATATTCAACATTCAGGCTGTAAATGGCATAGCGTGTTAAACTGTTAGGCATAATAAGTGGCAATTAATTGCCATTACTAGAACGTTCGTGTACTAGAACGTGATAAAACGTTGATGCTTACGGAGAGTGAGAGAGGATTCGTGTTTATTTAAAATTCATTTAGCGCAACGGTAAACTCGACTTACTTCTCGCGCCAGACCATTTATTAATAGACTCAGTAGAGAGGATTGCGAAGAGAGGAAGTGCGCTATGCGACGACGAATTTCCACTTTCCGCGAAGTTTCCAACCGCGAAATTCGGACGTAATATCCCATCCAACGCCATCAAAATCTCTTTAAACAAGTGCAAGGTGGCTGCCACCGCAAAGTGGCAATGGCTCAAAGGAACGGGCGACAAAGGGATGAGAGAACGCGAGAAGGGATGGGAGATGCATGCACGTACACACGCGAAGTGAAAACATGCATCAAATATATATATATATATATATATACGCTTACCGGTACGCACACACTAGTTCACGCAAACAATGTAAAAAACGCCGCGAGAGTTACGTGATCGGCACGTACAAAGGTGCGTGGAGGAATAATAAATCTTCCCTCTCTCCTTCTCGAAAAAAGGGAACTACACGAAGGATCGGAGTTACATTCAACGAATGAATAGTGCGCATTGTTATCCTCCTGATCCAGCCAAGTGATCCGGCACCGGGAATCCGGTACTCAACATGCAATCTTTAAGCACCGCGATTCATCACGATATTTCTATTAAAAAATATCTGTGGTATACATCGAAAAATATATTAATACCAAAGTTATAACGACTTATATACCTAATTAGATATGCATCTTTCGATTCATTGCACAATTGATTTATTGATTTTTTAATTCATTAAACAATTAATTGTTTCATTAATTTATCACGTTATTTCTGTTAAAATGTAGCTCATATATTAAAAATATATTAATAACAAAATTATAACGAACATAAACGTACTGAATTCGACAAGAATTTGAGAAAACATTGTAAACTTATAATATACTTTTAGCAGTTTTATCATAATCTCAACATTTTTTAAAAATATTTAATAATTTTGTTAAAATGATATATTATGAGAAATTCTTGTAATTTACTTAGACTTGAGAATTTAGTGTATTCAAGAAATACATGTTTTTATTAAAATCTTCTAGAATGAAAATTTTCAGTAAAAAGGCTCTTAATATTAAACGAGACATAAACGTATTGAATTCGGCAAGAATTTGAAAAAAAATTGTAAACTTAAAATATACTTTAGCAGTTCTATCATAATCTCAACATTTTTTAAAAATATTTAATAATTTTGTTAAAATGATATATTATGAGAAATTCTTGTAATTTATTTAGAATTTAGTGTATTCATTCAAGAAATACACGTTTTTATTAAAATCTTCTAGAATTTTCAGTAAAAAGGCTCTTAATATTATAAAAGTTGTAAGAAAAAATGCTAATATATAGAGATAAATCATGTGCGATACTCTAATTAGAGTAAATCATACATGCTTTTTAATTAGTAAACAGTGAATAAGATTTAAGTGATGAAAAATAAGTTATTAATATAAAATATAATAATCCCCATCTTTTTTATTTTTCTATTTTTATATTTAAAAACACTCATTATATTCACTTTTCTCATTCTGTTTTTTGTGAGATCATTATGCAAAAGATTATTTTTTCCATGGAAATATTATGTATAAATTACAATATATTATCTGATTTTTTTTCAAAATTTCATCTTTTCATATTTCCAAAAAACTTTTCTGATGCTATAGATGAAGACACGTTGATTTAATTTATAGATTCGTTCTTCATATTAATAAATTCTTGGATATCAGTGTAATGGGATATCAACAAAACTTCATTTAACAATCACACTTCCACCAGTGAACCACTCTGGTGTTTCACTGACGAAGAACTCTCTTCGATCGTAATATTCATTCGTATCTGCGGTCGTCTAAGAAACTTCTTTCCGGGCGGAGCTCTTTGGCTTCCGGTACCACGAAACTCGCGAAAGCTCTGCCATCGACTCCGCGAGCTAACTTGAAAGATAAAATCAAAGAGACAGGAAGCAGGGGGAAAAAGGATCGGAAGAGAAGGGCAAGACGGAGAGACGGCTCAAGCGCGTTTCTTAGTAGAAGAGATTCTTTTTCCCGCCGCTTGTCTGTAAGGACGAAGGTAATCCGCAGGACGAAGACGTCTTAATTGGGGATTAAGGGTGAAAGAAAGCGCGGGTCACTCTCTGTTACGATAGAGTTGCCGGTGCAGTTTCCCGGTGACCCTTCCGGATTAATGCCCCGTATTTGTCCAGTATCTAACGATGCACTCTCATACTTCTACTGAATCGAGGAAGTTCGAGTGTATCTTCGAGCATTAGACAACGAAAAGATACGTACGTCGTGTTACCAAACAAACGTCAATTTACAAATCGCAACATTAGATGGACGTTAGATTATTACAAACGGAATATCGCTTTTCGAAAGTTCCGAAAACGTTTTTACTCTTACGAAACGCAAAATCTGTAAATTAATTATATAATATTGTAAGAAGTAATGTAAGTTTCTTTTACGAATATTTCAGTTTTCGCAAAACGTTTGTAGCTTTTTAAATTACACTAAACTCTCGCGTAGACAATTGAATAATTTTAACATTTTCTATGATTTTAAAGTTAACTTACAAAGAAATCCATGGAAGTGCAATGCTCTTACGATTTTGACGAACTTTAAATATATCGTTTTCTGACAAAAATAAGGGATACATTTTTTCATAAAGGCTTAATCGCACTTTTAGAGGATGCAACCCCTTTGAAAAAAATCCGAGAGAAAATCGGTTTTTTCTTTCGAAGCAAATATCGAAACTATAAGAGATAAAAAAATGTTCTAAATAAAAGTTGAATGGTTTGAAAAACTTTATAATAATTTTTAAAAATTGCTTAAATAAAAAAATTGTTTTATATAAAAATAAAAAATATTTTTTTAAATTATAATTGAGGGGATAAATGGAATAAGGGCACAATTCTATCTTTTTCTAGACATTTACTTTTTTATATAATATTGATAATAATAGAGAGAAGTATTGTAATATGTAAAAAAAAAAAACTTCTTACAGACATTATATAAATTTAATTTAAAACTCAAGCAAGTTATCTTAATTTTTGTTAAAATCAAGATTTTGTAATTAGGCCTTTATTTTGCTCATCCCCTCAAATAATTAAATACTCTTAAAATAATTCAACTTTTATTTTAACATTTTTTTCCTATCTTTTACAGTTTCAACGAAAAAAATTCACTTCAAAAGACTGCAATAATTGATTTTCTTCAAAGGGTTGTGTTGCATCTCTTAACTCTCCGCGAACCAGATGGAAAATCAACATGGATTATATGTGGGTATATCTCATACCCCATATTTTCATAAATACACTATAATTTAGCATGCACTTTCCAGTTGTACGAAACCGGCAACATGCGCGCGATACTTTTTAAGAATTCATAGAAATTTATCTTACTGCAGTATGTCACACTCCTTGGTTCGCGGAGGGTTAAAAATGCGACTAAGTTAAGACTTTTTTTTTATAATTGCCCTAAAAAATATCCTTTTAAAAAAGATACGTGTCCCTTACGTTTGTCTAGAAAACAACATATTCGAAGCTCATTAAAATCGCAGGGAAATACTGTCATGGATTTTTTTGATAGATTTCCAATCTACAGGAAATGAATCGAGATATTGTGCATTTCTGCAACGTTGGTAAGTACGTATAACATTCATTGCATATCTTATGATCTGCAACTTGATCGTTGATCTTTAATGTGTACGATCCAGGCGTGATTATTAATGTAACTTTTGCCTGTGTATGTCAGGTGCTTCCCGCATAAACTCGCATGTTTATTACTTCGGGTGAAGTTATATTAGAGTTCAGATGCACATGGATTAAAGCTCGACTCGTAATACGAGCGGTAGTAGTACGAAGGGTGGTCTATTTCTCGAATTCGATATCGAAAGCGCTTTTAGCGAGAATTTCTCGCCGGCAGCTACCACCAGCAATCGAGGGAAAATTCGGACCGGAAGGCAACAAATTCCTAAGACAAAACTTGCAGGTAAATGAATATTCCGAAAGCTCCAATGAGTTCTCGCCATTCGGTCGGAGAATTCTTGAGAAAACGCGGTGCGGTCGAGAGAATGCAAACATAATTATTAAATGAAATCACGAGGAAGTTTCGCGTGGTTTGCTGGATCGAATGCTCGTAAAGTTGTTTTTGTATCTTTTCTGTTGGGAAGATAAACTTCAGAAAATTTGTTACAAGATGATATAATAATATGTATAATATGTATAATATTATTTAATAAATAAAATTTAATAAAATAAAAATTGGAAATCATAATTTTATTTACATATATTATTTTTTATTGCAATCAATAAATTTAAAGGAATTAAATTGTATATTCTAAATTTAAAAAAAACATTAAACGTTTTATAATTTTTTTTTTTTAACTCAGTCGCCAATACTTAAAAAAGATTAAGTTTTGTATATTATGCAATACAGAGCAAAAAGTGTAAGCGATTAAACTTATCTTTCAGAATATCACATTATATGTGAAAAAGTGAATTAGCGGGTGTAATGAATATAAATGCAAAAAAATTACCGTTCCGTTTGAGAGAAAGTTAATGCGAATTAACGCATGAGATAAAATAGTAAAAAAGGATGTGAGAAAAAAAGAAAGACTGAAAAAAAATAGCACGAGAACAGATACTTGGTTTCCGACGGATTTAAATATTCATCGAGATCGCCCGCGGATTTGTTTTCCTTACATAACTTTTGTTAGCCTAGTTTCCGCTCCGGAAAATATCCGGCGATTGAATCGATCAAACTGCCGATTCATTTTTCACAGATCAATAGAGGAAAAATAAAGTCCGAGCCAATATCCAAGAAAAAGAAAACTTTCGCGTTGAAGGCATTTACGCACGCAAGCGCTCTATTTGCTTCGCTCCGCTCCGTGTATTAACAAACTTTGGGATCTGGTTGGCGTCGGGCAGAGAAATTTTCGCAATTTTTCAGAACTGGTGAACCGGAGCGGCGTATCGGGGCTCGTAAACAACTAATAGTCCTAACTGCATCTAACTGGTATAGTCATCGTTGGGAGGGAAAAAAAAGAAAACACGAAACGCTCGCTCGCTTTACTAATTGACGCTCCAATCGCGCCACGGCGACGGTAAACTTTTTACTCAGAGATGTGCCCAGTGCGTTTTAAGTAGGGATGGTTTAATCTTCGCTGGATCCACACCTTTCTAGCTGTACTCCCCGGAGTATTCGTGATCTCTCACGAGCGGACGAGTGTTGTGCGGGGACAATTCAACGAAGTGTTAACGTTGTGGCTCGCAAGTGCAACTTGCGTTAACCGCGCTTAATTGCGTGCAATTACCCGAAATGGCGAAGTAACGACCGGGTGTACTCACCATACTATGTCCGGTGACCGACGTGGCATGCTACTCGCTTTTTCGCAAACTCGTGAACACATCTCTTCGAGACACCTTCCTCCCCCCCCCCCTCTCTCTCTCTCTCTCTCTCTCTCTCTCTCTCATCGCTCTCAGCAAAATTGGGACGAGCAAAACTACAGCTAATTCACATTTAATTTGGAAAAAAGACTTATGCCATAGTCGAGTATCACCTCATCTAATATTTTCTTCTGCATTAAATAAATTCCTTATAAAAAGCATTTTTATGAGCTATCGTTTCTTAATTTAACGATAAAGCAATAATTATTGAGTTAATCAAAAGAATGCTACACAATACCATAGATATATAATAGATATATAAATGTATATAATAAGACATCTATATATAAGAGATATTGTATTTAAGTGAGTGTATGTGTG
>NW_017305843.1:1055174-1067894 GCF_001594115.1 Trachymyrmex septentrionalis | reverse complement strand
GTGTGTGTGTGTGTGTGTGTGTGTGTGTGTGTGTGTGTGTGTGTGTGTGTGTGTGTTTTAAGCATATATTGTATCCATATTTTTTATCACACTGTAAAAAATAGCGATGTGAACTTAACACTATACGGCATCTATATAATTCTCACCATATTAGTGTTAAATTAACACCAACATAGTGAGAATTATATAGACATCGTATGGGTGTTAATCGATACCGACATTTTTTAAAGTGCATATATTATATCTTATTACTTTTTAAATAAAAGTATATTATGATATAAGAGTCATAAAGAATTTCATAAATATAAAATAGTTAATAAAATAAAATATCAATTAAATAGAGAGAGAGTCTTCTGCAATAATTTAATAGTCTTCTGCATGTATTAAGTTCAAATATTTAGTTCTGATATTTAAAAAGAAAAAAGAGAAAAAATTTATAAAGAATTGTAGAGTTATATAATTTCAATAAAATATCGATTACATAGTACATAGGTTGGGTTGAAAATAATAGCTATACGCGAATTTGTCTCGCAATTTAAAGTCAAATATTTGCATTATAATTTGACATCTGTCAAGTAATATTAATTACTTGACAGGACAAATTCGCGTATAGCTATTATTTTCAACCCAGCAAATTTTTTTTAAGGATGTATTGTACGATGCCATCTGCAGTCGTACTTTCGGTAAGTAAGGATCTTGTTTCCGCTCAATTACGCTGCCGTCTTTTGCAATTAATGATCTCTCGTAATCGTTCTGGATTTGTCGCCTTCGTTCGAGGATGAAAAACCGCGAGACATTTCACGACGTAAGTGCACTTGTTATTTCGCCATTCCCAGTAATTGCGTGCAATTAAGAGCGGCGGTCAAGGGACATGCAACCAAGGCTATACGTATATGAATACGACTAACACTCTCCGCTTTCAAAAGACCGGTATTCTCGTGAAAATATTTTCATTTTCATACGGCTTTAAATTTAATTTCCACTAATTCTCTGTTTACATTATGCATGCCTTTCCACTATGCGATTTTCATCCTTTCGTCAGTTCCACTCTTAAAAAGAATATTGAATATAAAACAAACTTCAACCTTTCGAAATTTTTTTTTTCTCAATATAAATACGTATAATTATATCATTTCTGCAGATCGAAATCCGCTTACGCACTCATTATACTTACACTTTGTTTTTTTTTATAATTCCTCGAATAATGATAATAGCTTTTAGAATTAGATTTAAAAGAGAATTAAATTTTTTTCGCACCTTTTAATAAAACGAATAATTTTGCACGCAAACGTTTATGTAATTTCAAATGTCAACGGTATTCTAATTTTTTGGTTGATTCGTACAAAATCTCAATTACTTTTGACACACCGCGAAAATATACGCTATGTATCCGTGTATCGTTAGCAAAGTGAAAATCGAGTACGATCGAGTCGAGAAAGATGTCTACGTTGACAAAAGGATTGCAATAAAGTTCGGATGATATTCTTTTATCTCGTATTGTATTGGAATCTCCGCGAATACGAACGTACCTCGCACGGTGACCGCGAGGCGAGGGTCAAACGATGTTAACACTTCACCGAATTGCCCGGTCGGCTGCCCCGCAATTCGCAAGCTGATCTAAAATTGAGATCAAGGATCGAGGCGTCTATCGATTCACACTTGTATCACCTTGATCGAACTTGCCTTTATTCCAATTGGGCTCGTTTAGCGCTCGCGTGCGGTCCTGCCAATGCATTTGCATTCGAACTTGTACGTTGCGACTTTCGGGATTATACTGGTCGTGGTTACCATTCCACAGCCTTTTCCATTCTTGATCGAGAAACGCGGCCACTTGAGTAAAAGTGGCATTAAGTAAAATTTATTTACGTTTTCAACAACGAATAAAATTCAACGTAACAAATACTCACTCTTATCTACATTTTATAATGCTTATTGCTTTGACCTTTTATTATATTTTATGACTCAATTCGACGTATTAAATAAATTATTTTATAATAATGCTGATAAAAACTGAATAAATAATAATTAACAACATAAGCGAAAGATCTGATAATGCCTGGGAATGTTTTTTCTATTGCTCGAATTATGAAGGATCGAGTGAAATATTATATTTAATAAAATAACGTAAAAAGTAAAGAGAGTAAACAAGAAATTTATCTCTTTGTGTAATTCTTTATGACATGTACATATAAAAACGTGGCAGCAGCTGTAATTTCGATGATACTTGACCGAGAATCGCGCGAGATCAAGTTTTTCTAAAGCTTGCGCGAGTTTTTCGTCGAAGACGACAAATCCAGAGCAATTAGAGGTGGCCGTTAGTTACGAAGCTGCTTTCGCTGAATGGAACACGAAAGAGCTGCTTTAAGCAGCAGTTCATTGTAATCTAGGTTAACACTGGTAAATTTATCCTGCCACTCGTTGTTAGATTACTCTAACTACTATCGAGCACAAAATACAGATTTTTATTCTGATCTTTTGAATTATAGATATCGTTCGGTGTAATTTTTTATCGGTGATGCTAAAGCATGGTTATTTCCAGGCAAATAAATATATAAAAAAAACACGAGATAAAAATATAAAATAATGTTGTTTATATAAATAAAATATCTTTTATATGTACTTCTCCTAGTTTCAATGAGCTTCTTCCAGCGGCGCTCACTCAATGGAGATTCCCGTGTAATAAAAAAATGAAATTCATTCCAACTGATCATTAAAACGTGACTGAGACGAATATAATAATTAAATGAAATCGTATATTGGATTGTGTTATTTGGAGTAATAATTTAATATCTGACGACAGACATGAAATTACTTTAATTAATATAACTTTCATTAATTAAAATGATAGCCGGAAAAGCGATGACACAAGAATGTTCTTATTGCAGCATAATAAACTACGAAATAATATAATCAAACGAGATTATAAAGTGAATCGCGCGGGTAAAAGTACTATCGTGGCTATCGGCCTGCAGAAATTTCATTCATTATTACGCGCTACGCTTTATCATCTAGATGCAATAAAATACTTCGGTAGATTCTGATAATAATCTGTTGACTAATATCCATCAGTCAATAAATTACCCTACTAGCAATTTTACTTTTAATAATATATTTTCTAAATATTCGATCCTAAATATTCAACTCGAGTTTTCCTCATAAAAGGAAAAAGTCATTATTAATAACAATATGTAATTATATAAGACGTTCCGTAAAAAATATCTATAATCGTGTAACTTAATATCGTGCTTTGAAAATTAATTAGGAGTTGAAAATTGTAATATGAAATCTATCTCGAGATTACAATAGTTTCTGAGTTATAAGCGATCAAAGTTGGCGTATTGCATAGAGTTTGTATATTCAAGCCCGTAACTACATATACATACATTGCAATATATTGTCTATTATTGATTGTCTGTTACTGATTTTGAGAAAATTACTACATAATGATTTGTAATCTTTCATATTTGAAATCTATACGTCATATTTTATTCCAAGACAACATTAAGTATCGTTTTATTATTATAAATGTAAAAATTCATTTATATAAATTACGTAAAAATCAATTTCTTTTATCATGCTTATTCGTAATTTTATTTGTATTATGTTATAATAACCTTTAATAATAATCTTTATCTCTCTTTAACATACATATTGTGCCAACGCGGAATATATTTCAAAACAGTGAAATGTTTATTTTAAGAAATTATTTTTATTCCATTCTTTGATATTTTATAGACTGATTAAACATATATAATAATAATTTATAATTCTTCTAATGCATTAATTAGTCTAATATATTTTTCAAAAATCCATTACTTCAAATTTAAAGCAGACAATCGACACTAACGGATATAACGATGCGCCTCCAATGTTTCTCCTCCGAGCTTCCTTCTCTTCTTCTATTTTATTCCTTCGTTTCTGGTTCTTCATGGCACTCACAAATACTCACTAGCGAAAACACCGTTAATTATGAACGCAGCCCTTCACACGGTACTCTCGGCGTTAATCACGATACGCACTTTGTTCTATTGCGATGGTAGAGAGCAAGAGTAAAAATATTATCGTGTAAATTACGTTCGAGTCGATACCCGAGGCAAATATCTTCCGCCAATTAGTGTTACGAATGAATTTCGAACAACGGAGAATTTTAATAAATCATCGATGTACAAATGTATCAAATTTATGCTAAAGAATTAATACATTTATATCAAAACATGAGTTTATAATTACTGTATTTATTAATTAAATGCATTTTGCAACATCGTTTGTGTATCTCGGGTTGATACATATTGGCTGCGTTCGAAAGAACCGCTCATTGAACAAAAAAGGGATTAATCTATGATTAATATATTATTTATTATAATTCGTGTAATATAGAATAATTTGTTTATTATAGATAATCTTTAATATATCATATATATTCCTATATTTATTACTGTTTATTATTTCTTTAATGCCGTATTTGGATCGTAAGGTTATGTAGCGCTTAGTGAGCGGTGGAGTGTAATTTTAAGTCGCTCCATGAGCGCTATATAATCTTACGACTCCAAATACGCATTAGAGAAATAATAAACAGTGATAAATGAGTAAGGAATATAATATTAAAGATTATCTATAATAAATAAATTATTCTACATTACACGAATTATAATAAATAAATATATTATAATCATAGATTAATGCTTTTTTTGCTCAGTGAGCGGTTTTCTTTACTAAACGCAGCCATTGTATTTTCGTTCTATTAATAATGCGTCCAAAATATTTGAGAATGTTTCGATAGTTCGACGACATAAACTATTTGATAATATATTATCAAAATATAATATTACGCGTGTAATTGGGAACACATATATAGATAAATCCTGTGAAATACACATATTATTAATAAACGTACGATATTTCATGCTTCATCGTTACAAGTGTAGCGATCTATATAGGTTCGTGCTTTCTACTCAAAAATAATAAACAAATTACAATTTAATTGGCGAAAAATTGAAAACGTTGCGGGATAAAATCAATTTTAAATATCGTTGAAAAAAATAAGTCCATATTGCAATAAAATAATCACAAGAATCATTTATATATAAAATAAAAGCAAAGAATATGGAATAGGCTGCTAATATGGAATAGTGACTTATTTTCTAAAAGCATTGCAATCTAGCGACAATCGCTGAAAGTTGTAATTGTTATCAAACGTGTCATAACAAGCAATGAGATCAATCCAAAACGTTTTCATCACAATAAACATTTATTTATTTCCGTTGCGTCTGAAGATTCGGCAGCTTTTTCTAAAAAGTATTCTCACAAATTGAAGGTAAATTTATTAATGCTTATATTACATAGACATTTTTAATAATGCTGCATAAACAATATTGTACAGATAAATTGATGCAGATTTTTAACTTGTTTAGTGCATGGAAAGACTTTGTCGTATGTCGATATGTAGAATATATCGAGGGGTTGAGAACATGGAATAGGTTCCGTATTAGTAACTTATTTGTAATCAGGTAGGTAGGTTAGATTGGGATTGTATTCCACACATTACCAACTTATTTGTGATTATATGTTATAGGTTATATTCCACATATTATCAGCTTATTTGCCAGCTTATGTTCAATGAGCTATTCTATTTTTTGTGTTATTATACAATAAAAATGTGAACTATTTTTAATTATTTTTCTTGATCGGTTTACACAAATAAACAAACTTGGACTTCATTTATTGTGTTTTTTATTATTATTATCTAAATTTCACCGGTATTCCATATTACATCCCATTTTTTAGACCCCCTCACTTTCATACTTTTTATTTTTTTATTCTTTTTCTTTGTTAATCTTGACGTTAGACTTAAATTTTGACGACTTTCATTTATTGTAACATATTCCTCAAGAGTTCTGTATAAATTTAAAGTCTTTATATGCATTTATATCGGAGTAATGTTAATTTAAAAAATTAATATCGCCATTCCATATTCTCTGCTCTATATATAATATTACTTTCAATCTTGAATCTTCTTTCCGTTTCCAATTCGAAGTAAATAATTAAGTTGCACGAGATACATCTGTCTCTTTGAAACGGATGTCTTGAGTTGTTAATCACGCAAGAGTTAATCAATCGTAAGTACGCGCGACATTGATAATCGCTCGATCGTGCTTAGGGAATATCGCATTCGGTGTCTCTTGATATCTACCGTGACCACGTACCGAGAGAGAATAACGCTACGGACATACGCAGCGGCACGCGCCATTATCTGCTCGCTCGAATTCGCCATACGAATGACAACATGGCACGTGGGCGATCTTGCGTATGATAGTACGCGGTATACATTATTAAAACAAACATCAAGACCGTACTAACCAGCCAACCGTCGAAATATTTGCATATTACAAAATAATTGTCCGTTTAATATCTCTATCCTTGTATTGATCTCGATGAACGCGCTGCATTACCATACATTTTCGTTTTATGAATTGTCATCAGGGTTGCTGAAAATCACAATTAATTCTGTTCTAACTGGAAACGTTTCGTCGAAGTCTAATATGCATCCTAAATGCAGGTATTATTTAAATTTTAAGCACGTTTTTATTGATTACGTTTTAAAAAAAAATCGTTAAATATAATAACTATTTAAAGAAAAAAATTGATTTTTATTTAAATGAAAATTATATAAATCTATTTATCTAATTATTGTATCTGTTATTTCTCATAAAATTATACATTCTTAAAAAATAAAATAATGTGATCTTAATAAATTATAAAATATAAAATTTTCTCTAAAAATATCATAAAATTGATCTAATTTTTTTAATTGTACTATAGTATATCGTAAAAGTATTATGTAATGATTATGAAATATATAGTCTGTATATCCCTTTACCATTGAGTCTCAATCTAATTAAAGTATAAAAATAGAATATATATATATATATATATAAAGTATTTAATCTGTTACATTTTTGTTTATATTATATCAGTAAGATGTGAAAGTGATATTACAAGATATACGGATTAAATAACTCTAATTCAAAGAAGCAGTGACCTCGCAACGTAAGCTTAATTATACTTAATCAGCCGAAATGACGGAATAACGAGTTCATTCGGGGTTCATTCTGCGGCTAAATGCGGTCGCAGTACGCGGTTTTTCATCCTCGAACGGCGACGCCATAATTCAATGTAATTGCCGGAGCTAGTATTCAAGGCACTTCCTTCCTGAATGCTGCGCGAAATAACCGTAAAAAAAATTTATTTAAGTGCAGTAACGTCGATCTCACGAGTCGCTTCCACAAAAATAAAACTCATCCGGCTAAATCAGAGACAAGTATTTTAAAAATGTCTTGCTATTCGAACCCTTTGTTCTGTAATGCAATTTTTATAAAGTATTTTGTAAAATAAAGCATTATTCATCTTCTTCAAGTTGTGTCTCATGATGGCATTTATTTATTTCTCTTCAACCTAGTATACTTAATGTAACTTCAAAATCAAAATATAGTTCAAGATTTTCATAAATAAAAATAGAAAAATTTTGAAATTGGATTTCACCTTACAAAACTGTTCTAATTAATCAGTTCAATAGTTCAGTTTTTATCTATCATTCTGTGCACTCACACAATTCATACATAATTATATTTAATAATTAAAACTTATTAATTAATAAACAAAATTAATTAATTACTTCGTGTAAGTATAATATCGAAGCAAAATCACATTCTCTGAATCTTCCTTTCATCTCGTGCTAAATCCTAGAGAGAGTTCTAAGATGTTGAACAGAAATTCTGATCACGATACGCGAGTGGTAAGATCAGTTCTTAAGTATCCTTAAGAACCACCGGTACACCACGGTATGAAATCGAGCGAGCTTAATAACGGATGACATGACTCGGTCGGTTTACCTGAAAAAAAAAAAAGAAAAAAAAAAGACCGGGATGCGGGAACTGCCGCTCCCATGAGCGACCACGTCGTCGTTGTCGGAAATCCGAGCAATTAGACGTGCCACGGTGCAAACGTCAGTTACGAAGCTCCGTTCGCGTTGAATCGAGGATACGCGGAGGGAATGGGAGGAAGAGCGGGAAATGTTTTAAAGCGAGCTTTATTGAAATCTGGGTTAACACTCGACTAGCTCGACTGTCGGTCGAGTTGTGCAGTCGTTTCGAACCACCGTCGCTGCGCTATCATCGGTTCTCCGCTACCTCCCTGATTCCCAAGAGAATAAAAGCCGTTGGGAGGAGGAGGGGGAGGGGGGGAGGAGAGGGCTCGACAAATGCTCCCACTCGCGCAAGAATGGCGTAATTACCAATGTTGGCAATTAAGCAGCGCACTTTAAGTTTCGCGCCTTCGTCGTCAATTAAGCGATTCAGAGGGTCACGACCTCGTTCGGTAAGAAATACTTCGTAAGAACACGTTATCGATACATCTCGGACTTCTATAAAACTGATTTCTTATGAGAGTTCAAAGGTTAAAATAAGTTGGGATCTTTTAAGGATTCTTATGTTTACAAAATCGTACGAATAAATAAGAACTAAATAAATTTCAATGAAAATTACTGTGATGGAAAGCGCAAAAACAATCATGAATCATATTGCTTTTAATAGTCATATAACATATATGTACACATACATAATATCAATTTTAATCAATCAATATTAATTTTTTAACTTTAAATTTAAATAAAATTATTCATAATAAAAAAAATTGCAAACAACGATGACTTAATTCAATCTCTTAAATGTTCGCATATTTTGTTAATAAAATAATAATAATAGAATATTAATACAATATAATAATACAATATATATATATTTATATTGTGTGTATATATATATATATATATATTTTTAAAATACTTTCGCTTACTAATCGTATATCACATCAAATTTTGTATAAAAACATGTCAAGGCATTCAATTTACATGTTAATTCATGTATGTGTAATTATTTTTAGTACATCATTTTCGCACGATATAAAAATATACAAATAGAACATTTGTGTTAAATTAAATTTAATGTCCAAAACAGTCCACTCAAACTTTTGTGTTAATTTAACGCAAGATAAATATGTTAAAAGATAACAAATATTATTTAAGACAATGAACACAAAAAAAGTATACTGACAGTTTGTAAATAAACTGTGAAACCATATTTTTTTAGTAGAATTAACATTTATATATATGTTTTTTAAACTCATTCATCTTAAAATTTACATTTTAAAACACATTATTTTTATGTTATTTATTCACTTAAAAATTGTGTTATTTTGATAACTAAGAAATATTAAATTCAATTTAATACAAACTATTTAAATAACATAATCACATTATGTTAAATTAGCACTCGAATTGTTAAAAAATTTAACACAAAAATATAACAATTGGACTTGAGTGGACTATTTCAGTATTTTCAATAAATACAAAATGTTTTTTACTGTGCAAAAATCATATTGTATTTTTTGAAAATGTGTGATGTATATAATATAATATTAAAAAAAAATTAAATATTTATATACGCCACATTTATAGTTTCATTGATTGTTCTATTGATTAAAATAAATATAATTATGTAATTACATTTATTTGTATAGGTACATGGCATAATTTGGTCAGTTAAATGATAGAAAAAACATAGGATATATTACAAAAATGACGACAAACTGTCTAAAGTTCTTGAGCTCTTCCATAGGTTGCCAAAGTTTTCACGAAAATCCCAACAATACCGTCTCGGGTCACGAACCAGGGCCGCTTCATCAGTCCGGGGAAGTCGATTAATTCAATTAATTCAATCTGGTAATTGCTTCCCATCGATCTTGGCCCTACGAAGCCGGGTTACCTGGTGGTATATACCTGTATATACCACCCGTCCACTTTTTCTCGATTTTCTCACCCATCCTTTCCTTTCCATCCTTAGCCAAGTGACAGTCGCTTAAGGCTTTACGGCACTAGCTTCAAGAAACGTGCAAGAAAAGGAATAAATCCGATTTTCTTCTTATTCTACGTCACGTTCGTTCGTGAAGAGTTTAATCAAAATACAATACGATTTTTAAAGAGCCGGGATTAATTCCAATCAAATTTAAATCGCGGTAACGTAATAAGAGAATAATTGGATTTTTTCTTTTCAGACAACAACTTAAGTTATTTGTAAGTGACCTTCAATAACGATTAATATTTTTGTACCCAAAATAAATCTTTTAAAGATTACACGACTTAACTGTATTATAGAGTTGATTTAATTAAATGAAAATTTAAATCAATAATATAAGTATTTAAAAAGATTATTGAAACATTAAATTTTTCTGAGATAAATTACAGAACTCGTTTGACACAAGTTTTCCTTCACAATAAAAAATTTTGAATTCTCAAATAATGGCGCGAAAAGTCATAATATATATAATCTGATAACAGCATTGTTATCTTTTTGCCTAATATAATCTAAAACGATCTACTATGATACAGCGGAATATTACATGTATCATCGAATTTTTCGCACCAACAGAACGTAATTTTGCAGTCAGATTTTCATGTAGAACGTACTGTGTTTTTATTGCGTTAACTTATAAATAGCTCGGGAGACATTCATCGAATTGTTATGGTGTAACGCTGCGAGCTTCTAATTGTTCATAACGGATCTTGTTTTGTAGACTGCATTGCTATCGCTGAAACGAGGAAACTTCGGCGAAAATGCCGGAGTCAATACGAGCGAACGATGCGCGACCCTCGATTTCCTGTTTATGTGAGCTAATTTACTCGAAGTATTATTTGGCGCACGCGCAAAACTTGTTCTGACAGTTGTCGCACGAAGGATTCGCAAAGTTGGCAAATATCGAAAGCTACTCTTTTTTTAAGACTGCCATCCTTCGCAGGCGTCGTTCTGCACAGATGTCGTTTTGCGAGATGCCGTTCTTCGCAGATAAGCAAACCATTCCTTTTTTTTTTATTAAACATGTCATAATAAAAAAAGTTTATATTATTAAAAGGAACAGCACGAACTTATGCGTTGAATTAACTTATATTATAAATTGATTTTAGCAATCGCACTTTGTTGATCAGCAGTATAGAACGACAATTAGAAAGTTGTTCCGTGAAAAACTTTTTTATGAAAATGACTATGTCAAGATATTTTTTAATATTGATCATGTAATCGATCAAATTATCGGTTTTTTTTTTGTAATATATAATTATTTTTAGTTTTTAATAGTAGAATTCATAAATATATACGAGTACACTTTCGCATCATGTTATATTAGTCCTAATTTAAAATTATTAGCTCATTATATGTACTGATAATTCATAACATTAAATTATATCAAATTTAAGTTATTTTTAATCATTTCTATAGGTCGTCACTACTTTTACTCGCAATATAGTTACTTTAATTAAACAGTTTAACTCAAGAAATTGTGATTAAATTTGACTTAAATTTAATTTACTATTTACTAGCTGCATACATTAATATGGATTAATTAATATGGTTTAATGTTTATTTTAAAACTAATCACAGAAATAGATTAATTTACATTATGACATGGAAGTTAAAAAATAACAAAATTTATAACTCAGGGAATTAAGTTGCTTCTTTGATATCTAATAGTGTATATTCTTTTTGCATTATGTGCTGATGGAAATGACTAATTTCTTCTGAAGAACAGTATTTTATTAATTTCTTTTTGTCCGAGTCATTATATTATAAAATAACAATTCATTAAGTCTTACTAACTTCTCAATTGAATGCGCTTAGTAAAATGATACAATATAACTGTTTAATTAAAAAAACCTTTTCAAGCATCTACTATGAACATATCTAAAGTTTAACCATTTTCGAACATCTCCTGTACAAATAAACCAAATATCACTCATCTCATGAAAAATTCTTTGAAAGTAAAAAAAAAAAAGTACTTTTCTTATTTTCTAGTATCGCACATTCGCACCTGATTTTTTTGGAATTGCGGCATCACCGCCATCATCGTAGTTATGAAGTTCCGCGCTCTGAAACGTCGAATGCAAGCGACGGCACGAGAGTTCCTCAGATTATGCTAATAGGACTCTCTCGTCGTGCTCGATAACTAACTGGATCAAAGTTTTCAATTAATAACTTGTCACCGGCGGCGATACCTTACCTTACTCCGAAACTTCGCGCATTACTCCGCGCGTCAAATCGGCCCTCGTTACAGTATTTTCGACAGGAAGGTTCTCGTAGGTAGATCACGCTGCTAATTGGCAGTTCCACCGATCTCACCATCGCCCGTTCATAAGTTCGTGTTGATATTAGTTATTACCCGCTTATACTGATTATGCCGAATACTTGCAAAACTATCATATCTAGTCAAATATGTGCAAAAACGATAATTTATCATCGCCATTGTGTTATTTATAGTCACGTTAATTTACTTAATATCTGAATATATTATTAACGTCATAATTATCCGTGTTTTGGGAGCGTGTTAAATGTTAATCATGATCAAAATTTTATATTCAATAGTATATTTGATAGTAATTTAGAGTATATACGCCGCACCTATTAAAAACTTAATTTATTAAGTACTATTTAATATGTTTATAGTAAACAAACTATATCAGTAAAAACTTTGTACTGTCTACTACTATAAAAAAAATATTAGAAATCCGAAATATTTATTTTTTATATTAAAAAATTAACTTTTTGAAACCCTTGCATTTTTGTCGTATATCTCATAGGGGTGGGATATATGGCTATTTATAGGGGGAGGGGGGATATA
>NW_017305843.1:1049474-1055074 GCF_001594115.1 Trachymyrmex septentrionalis | reverse complement strand
AGAATGGTAAAAATTATGTATATAAAGTAATAATAAAGTAATAATAAATAAATAATAATTACAATCTTCCAAACATATATTACAAGTGTATGACATGAAGTTCATATAATGCATTTATTGCATTTAATGCACAGAATTCAATCTGCGCACTTTTCTTGCTTTGGGCGTAACATTAACAGTAAGAAGCTGAAATCATAACACAAAACTAATATAACATAAAGGCATGTAACAAAATAGTTGCGAGAAAATTACCTCCACTCCTATTTTTTTCTGATTTCTGAGCTATAAATCCCAGCGCGGCGTATTTGCCGGCGTTACCCTATAATTTTTTTTTATTTTAACAGATTTTTTTCAATTGTTAAACTGTTTTTTTCTTTTATCACAAGACTAAATTTTAAAGGACGCATACTCTTTCATACAACATTTTTTTCATCAAAATATTGTTTTTTACAATAACAGAAAATTGATAAATTTTTTCACAGTCGTAATAAAAAAAAGATTAAGTTTCACGCACAATAAAAAATACCTTCACATTTCGAGAATTTTTTAAAAATCTGATTCGATTATTCGAATTTGATCTCTGTGTAATTTTTATCGCGAGGAAAGCCAGCATTCAACTTCCGATTTCGATCTCTCGATTTTTCTTCAATAATTTAATTTAGTCGGCTGCTTACAAATGTATTTCGAGCATGCATTCCACGCGCATAACCAACATTCTCAAAACACTGATTACGAAATCGTTTGCTAAAAATACAAGATCGGGCAGCAGCGTTGTACATTCCTAATCGACGGCGGATGTTAGGTGCACGGCAAACAGAACGCGATTCGTTCCAGAATAGAAATATGAAAAAAAAAAATTTACAAGAAGAGAATGCGCAGCAGAAGATAGTATTGCGATCTATGAGATAATAATCTGTTGCCACAAGTTGGAAAATAGTACAAAAAAATGTGATCAAAATATCATTTCTCGCGAAAGCGGTGGTGTACGATTCCAGCACTCGAAGACGGACTCGAGGACATCTTCTTCGGAGTGTTTGCAGAAGCATTGAGAATCCCCGCGAGATGCTGTAGATCTTTAACAATGGTATGGAGTTTGGAGAATCATTTATATCTACTGACACTCGACCGTCGCGCAATTGTAAATTTGAATTGTCTCGTAACTCGGTTGACAGCACTTAACGTCGTAAAGCTCTGTGCGAGATTTGTAAAAAAAAACTCTCGACTCGTGAACATTTCGATTCATAAACTTTTTGATCAGTAACTTTTTTTTTTATCTGTTAACTTCTAGATATACAATCTATGTTTCCTAAAGCAATTTAAGAATAAATTTTAAAATTTCCCGAGAACTTTTAACTTTGCCGTATCGTTATATATAAATTTCAAAGTTATAATTTCATTTTTGGTTTTGTGCGGAGGATCGAATGGATTAATTGAGCTCTGCGAATAAATGGGAGAACGCGATGAATTTTCATTAATACAATTAATTGTGATGGATGAAAGGATGACAGAAATACTCATTATTCCAAAATAATTATACGCAGGAAGTGTTAATATTTTATTAGGAAACTAATACGCTGTCCCATTTATTCAACGATTTTAATGACCATCTTGGATCATATATTATAATTATTCTTTCACTAGGCATAGAGTTTGATAAATTGAGCGCGATATATTTGAAAATCTGTTTGAATGCGTTAACGAGAGGACGTTTTGATTTCACCGTCGTTGGGAAAGGGTAAAAAGATTTAAAAAAACTTTCTTCTAGCGAGCATATCACGATTCCATGCGTAATTATTGCATGGTTTTTACAGCGAAATTTCATTTCTTTGTGAATACTTTTTACTTCGTGCTCGAACGCGCACGGTGCGGTATTGGCAGTGATCATTGTTCAACGTAGTTTGAGATTTGATTTCGACATTTGACAATGCACACACATGTGTATGAAAACGTGTAATTCGATGTTTCATAAATAATTATTATACATAAGATCATCCATTGTAATATTATGCATAATATTGTACTTAAATATTTCTGTATAACTGTAGAGTACCTTCATAAAAATTTTCGAATTGCTATAATATTTGCTAAGCATAGTACCTCTTTATTATTTTTCCAAATCTTATTATTATCCATTACTTGAGATCGTGTAATTTAACACAAAAAATAAGTTTCAATTTACACATCGTTTGTGATTTACATTCAACGATATTGTCCGTAAAGATCGAGAGAGACAGGATTTAAGGTGATTCGCGATAATTAAACGGCTGTAGGCGCCGTGCCGTTCGCGGAACGATGGCGAAGACGAAGCAAGTAGCTGGAAACGTGGCAATGTAATCCACGAAAATCCGATTTTCCTCGGTAAGAAGAATGATTTACATAAACCTTTTACCGGAAACGGAGAAACGGAGTTACGGCAAGTTAAGGGGGCGCAAACGAGAAGTTCACGTCGCGTCATGGCCGCGCTGCCATGGGAGGCGGAAAGTTGTTATAACGAAAATATGGGGAGAAGGAAGGGAGATACGCGTAACGTCGGGGCTGTCGTTGTTGGGTGGTGCATTCGGAAAATAAAAGCGCGGCCGCAAGTGCGACGGACGCCGGGGGAAATTTCATTTTGGACCGACGCTCGCGAACGTAAACGGATTAATACGAGACAAGTGCTTTTATTACTCGGACGCCGGTTTCGTCGAGCGGTCGACCCTATGCGAACGCGATTAATTTCTCTTGTTGTTCTTCTTGATTACGCCGCCGCGACGAACGAGTAAATGTTACATTTGCGAAACAGCTCCTCGGATTTGTGCAACAATGGCAACAATACGCGTAATCGATGTGGCATTACGCGACGATTTTGATGGCGTAGAATTAACATTTTGGACAGCACTTCAACTGAGTTTAAATTGGCAATTTTTAATTCTACATTTATTATGACGTGACGTTATTACTTTTTATATTTGACAGGTGACACTCTATATTTATTACACGAAATATTAATTTCATACAATTTCATGAAACTAAAAACTTTTAGAAATTTAGGTAATGGATTTATGTGCTAATATATATTGCTGTTGTATTATTAATAAATTACATTTATTATCGTAATTGTTATAATTATTATTCCGTTATTATCATGCTTTATATGTTTCAATTTAGATATTCCATCCATTTATTTCCCGATGTTTATAAGATAAACAAAGCATTAGCATCGCTTTTATATCTCTTTACATGATTAAAACGTATTCCGCTATGTTTTTCATAGCTCTCGCGCTTTTGATTTTTCCTGAAATTTTTCTTAATCCAACGCACATCGTGAGATTCTTACAATAAAGGTTTTACTATCCATCCACCTATTAACCAGCCCATAAAAGCCGCATTTACATTTTTACACGAAAAATTCGAAAAAAGGAAGAAGAATGGAAACCGCTGCGGCGAACCCGATGCAAGTATATCTTCTGCATAGAAAGCTATAAAAGCCTGGCATCTTCGCCAGTAGAGTTCGTGACGCAAGCAAACCGCACGTCGGGCACGAACTTTATTTGCGTATACAGTGCACACTTTCGCACGACGATAAAGAGAACGAACATGTGATTTACAAGCTCTTCTCTCTCCCCCCCCTCTCTCTCTCTCTCTCTCTCTCTCTCTCTCTCTCTCTCTCTCTCTCTATTCCTCTTGATGATAAAACGTATGGGACGTATGGGAATCGGATAAGACTCTTCGCTCAGAAATAAGATGGCAACGATGAAAGGCAAAAAAGGCGTTTGATTCCTACGTGTATATCGACTGAGAAGAACTCTCGAACTGGAAATCTTTCGTACTTACTCCTGCACGGAAGCAAAAATCATTTCCTGGAGTCGCTCGAGGAAAGGATACCGTCTTTGCCAATATATTGAGTATTTTCAAATATCCAAACGAATTTTTTTTCTAAAAAATTACACAATGAATAAAAAAATTTATTATTCAGCCTTCACCTCTATTCTCTTTTTTTTTCCTCCCTCCCCCCCCCCTTTACACTAGTTCTGTCATACATTTACTGGCCCTATACACTGTCGCTGTAAATCTCACTCAGAGAGACCGACTGTGAATTAACTCTTTTGGACGTGAGAGAGAGAGAGAGTTCCATTCAAAACGGCCGCGCTATCCTCAATTTCGCTGGTTTGAAAATTTTTTCCATTTTTTACATCGTTAGAAAGAACATTATTCCGCTGGATGCGCGCGTGCGTTTGACGCATAGATAAACGGGTATCAGGGGGCGGTCGGTGAAACGCCGTTAATCCTTTGTTTCTCTTTTTTCTTCACCCTTCCTCCCTCTCTCTTTCTCTCTTTCTCCACTCTCTCCTCCTTCTCCTTCCTTTTTGTTCTTTGCAGGTCGAATGAAGCGTCGACGAAACACGACGGAGGCGGCGCGGATTATTTTTCCCAATCGGAATCGCGAACTTCGAGAGATCGGACTGCCGGGGCTGAAATCGAATTACCGAAACGAAAATACATTCGTAACCGAGGAATCGCCGCGTACCATCGTCCGCCAGCAGTTTGTCGTCCCTCGACGGACATAACTCGCGTCGTCGCGGCGCGAATCGGATCGTTGCACATGGAGGGACCATCTACCCCTGACCGAGGGCTCGTAACTTTTTTTAAAACCCCGTCATTGCCACTGTCGCTGATGGCGGACGGTACCCATTCGCTCAATGTATGAGATGTACACAGAGAAGTAAGATGCGGGAAAGAATTTATTTACCTCAACATGCGCGTCATTTGGACGCCGTGGTAGCCATCGGGCTAGCTTTATATAAGTAGCTAAATGCGTGCAACTTGAAGCGCGCAACTTGAACCGTGCAACTTGAAACGCACAACTTCGGGGTAAAACCTGGAATAATTCCAGACATTTAGGCGCATCGCGATGTCACTTTCGCAGAAAGAATGAATCTTGTAGAATTTTTTGCTGATTTGCTGCATAATAAAAAATATTTCGCCTTGGAAACAATTCAAGTTTTCAAGTTCTAATTAAACTTTTGTGTTGAATTTCTTAACATATTTGAATGAAACATTAATTTAACATAACATGATTATGTTATTTAAGTTTGTGTTAAATTGATATTCAACACAATTCTTTTACTATCAAAATAATACAATTTATGAGTAAGTAAATAGATAGCATAAAAATAATGTGTATTAAAACATAAATTTTAAAATGAATAATATATGTATGTGTTAATTTAACATATCATAAATGTTAATTGTATTTTTTAAAAATGCTCTCATGGTTTTTACAAGTACTATTTTTTTTTATATTTATCTGCTTAAATAATAATATTTGTGTTTGGTTCTAACATATGTATCTCGTGTTAAATTGACACATAAATTTGAGTAAACTATTTGGGATATATGAAATGTATTAAATTTAACACAAATTTTTCAACGATATAAGTTCTGAGAGCTGTGCACTTGCGCATTTATAAAAGATCAATCATATATTTGCAAAGTGTCATGCCGTTTTAATATGATGTGTAATATACAGGGTGTTTGGAAAATAATGATAAATCTTTCGCTTAGGGGCAGAATGGACTAAACTGAGAAGAAAAGTCCTCTATCATTTTACGATTTTTATA
>NW_017305843.1:1043212-1049374 GCF_001594115.1 Trachymyrmex septentrionalis | reverse complement strand
AAAAGTCCTCTACCATTTTACGATTTTTATAGCAATAGTTAATAAGATATTATTGCTAAAAATTATCGAAAATTGGTCTTCAATAATTTTTTACTCAAATATTATGAAATTAACAGAAAAGAGACAAAAATTGTTTATTTTCTTCTCATAAAGTGATTCTGACAATTTTTTCAGAATATTTTAATATCTTATTTTCTTATTGGTAAATTTTCTTGTTGGTAAAAATAGTTGTTAATATAAAAAAATACAGTACTAAAAAGTTGATAAAAAATTCGGAAAAAATTCTTCTAGAATTCTATGAGAAGAAAATAAACAATTTTTGTCTCTCGCAGTTTTTTTCTGTAAAGTTGATACTATTTGAGTAAAAAATTATTGAAGACTAATTTTCGATAATTTTTAGCAATTAATATTTTATTAACTATTGCTAAAATCATAAAATGATAAAGAGAACTTTTCTTCTCAGTTTAGTCCATTCTACCCTTATGTGAAATTATTTATCATTATTTTCCAAACACTCTGTATAAATATTAAAAAACATATTTAATTATTATTGAAGATAACTTATAACTTTTAAAGTTTACTGTTGAACCTACTTTAGGATTCCGTGGAACTAAAACTTGTGGAATCCGATGTTTCACGTGCAATGACCTATAATACATATATACTCAAGCTAAAGGTGAGTATTATATGACAACTTTAATAAACAAGGTATTTAGTAGTTAGAGTACTGTATATGGCATGTTGGTTAATACAAGAATATAGAATGTTACATGTATACACAGTAGAGGAAAAGCAATACAGGTTTACGTATAACGCCAGAGTTAAGCTTTGGGTACGCCTAGAATTCTATAGTGTATAATGTGCAGCTACACTGTGAATGTAACCACGAAAGTGTAACATTTTTATCATTTACTTCTTCATGAACGATAAAGTGAACTCTCTAGTGAAATATAGTAAGATACATGATAAAATTTCATAGCCTTGGAGAATTTCTTGACTTCTACGTAACATTCGAAAGGATAGACTTTCTGTATCCCCGTTCTGGAATTCCGTGCAAACTTTCAACTATTTTTACTTAAATCTAATTTGAAAAGTCTTTTATAAATCTAATTTGAAAGTGCATTAGGACTTTTCGTCTTCTCAGGTTAAAATGATATCTAAGCGTGCGACGTACGATGTGTTGCTTTAATCGTCATTCTTCAAAATATTTTTGCAATAAATTTTTTAATATTCATACTTTTTTATCCGTCATACTGTTTTATCCGGTTAAATATCACAATGATATTTGAATAATAAAAGAAATATCGTCTGTTTTTCTGAGATTATCGATTTGTTTCAATTTATTCTGTTCAGGGAAATAAATTCTCATAAATTTTACGGAATCTTTCCCTACACATATGCATTTATAATATACACTTAAAAAATTTATTAAATCTTAATACATATTTCTCTGAATAGTATTAAATATTTATTTACAGTAAATAAATATTTACGCAATAAAAAAATAATATTTAAATTAATAGTTTTTGTATCAAATAAATATATGTTCACATTTAGTAAATATTTATTTAAAACTATTCAAACAAACATTTATTAAAATTTGGTTTTTTTTTCAGTACATAGTATGCAAGTAAGATCCGAGAAGGTAACCAACTAGCTGAAATATTGTCCCACAGATTACATGACATCATATGACTTCATCTGATTATAAATAATTTTTTTCACTACATATATAAAGTCATTTGGTGAAATATACAAATTTATTTAATATTATACAATGATTTATCGTGGTTGCATATGTAATTATCGGATTATATACATAGAGATTTCATATAAATTTTATAATGATTTCGAGGACTCTGTCCCACAATTACATTAAATGGTTACCCCCTCGATAAGATCAGAAAACGGCTTAAAAATTAAATCTCTTATTTCTTTCAAAGACGCGTAAAAAGCATCGAGAAACGAACAATGTAAATACAACAATTATTATTCAAGTTAAAAAGTTAGTATACATATATTATATTTAATTTCACAGAAAATTAAAATTTCATTCATTCGTTGTTATTTATATTCTTCCTTTATATTTTTAGTATTTGCCATAAACACAGAAAATGAACCCAATCTATATATAAAATAGGCAATTTCTCTAAAAGATATTTAACAGCGCAAGTATAGACATAAAGTTTTCCGAGAACTGCTCTTCTGATAGTTACACACACGAATGGTTTCCATTATTCCACTAGAGTAAAATCGTGTCTACGAATCGCACTGTTCCCATCGGCGTTCTACATTTATCGAAATGGGCAGTGCGGCGTAAATTGCGCATAACGTACCAAAGAACTTTTGTTTCAATAATAAAGTACAATTATTAATAAACAAATTATGACGTTTGTTTTTTTTTCAAATATCACAATGTTAATTCTTGACTCTTCACTTTTTTGATTTAAGTACGAGTACTTCTTTAGAGTAAAGTGCTGAAAATTTGAATGCCTCACTAGAGCTCATCCAAAATTACAAATATCTGCACAATTTGGATAAAATATATTAAAACTGCGTACGTGTATATCTTAATAAAATAGTATGGAACATACGACAGTAAATCAAGAGCATTTTTATCGAATGAAAACAAGAGATTATGTTTTTTTTTTTAGGTTAAATTTATATGCAAGTTTATGCACGTAAATATCTTTCCAGAATGTGGTCGTTGACTTATTACTTCTTTGTGACCATTAAAAAGTAATTTTTTAAACTATTATTATAACCTCGTTTTTGAGAAAAGTCTATGATAAGATTTGTGTGAAGTCAAAGAAGCGTTTGCGAGCCTTATCTATTACCAAGTTATACGTAAAAAATTACATTTTCAACATTTTTTTTCTCTCTTTTCATCGTTAACCTATCGTAGAATTTTGCACACATCAATTTCGATACTTCAACTTCATTACATAAAAAAATTAGACATTTCTATGGTAACTTGATTTACACCTTAAACAATTTAGACTTTCTATCTTACTAAATAACAATAAAATTCAGATTTAATGTTTTTCAATAGCGTATGTATAATATTCTTCATAAATATAACAATTATATATCTATTGCTTAGAAAATAGTAAATGATATAAGATCATAATTCTTAGAAAGTATTAAAAGAACTTTTTTCCCCTAAAGCTCTTCGTTAATGGCAGATTGTCTTTTCTGAAATCGAAACGGCAGATCTTGTACAAGATAAGATACAGTAGAGACAATTAATTTCTTCCATTGAGGTAAAAAAGATGGTCCTCGTTATAGTACACGATGTCTTCTAATTAGTTTAAATGATCCTACGCTCGGATCAGCATCGAGCAGGAGAATATACTTCGCTACGAAGTATCGAATTCGATTTTGAGCTACATTTAACAAGTATCATAACTCAGGGCATATCGGGGCTGGAAATGCATAAGAAGACACTCAAATGCAATTATAGAAGCATGCCAATTCAGCATAACAATATCGATACGCACAAATAAATGCATATCCGATTTATTTCATACAAATTTCTTCTATAGGGTAACTCCGGCAAATATGCCGTGCTGGAATTTACGCCGCAGAACTCAGAAAAAATAGAAGAAGTGGGAATAATTTTCCCTCAACTACTCTGTTACATGCCTTTATATTATATTAGTATTGTGTTAATAATTTCAGCTTCTTACTGTTAATATTAATGAAATTACTGTGAGTTAAATCGATTTGTCACTATAATAAGTAACGCCATCAAATTATAATCTACATAAAATGATTACTGCAGGCCGTGTAAAAGACTTAGTGGTTATTTCGTGATACATACGTAATGGAATAGTAAAGCATGTTGTGTAGCAAAATACAAGTGCTTTGCTTTCGTATTCTTTGTTTAGTTTCTTGTCTTGTATATCTCACCTGTTTGGGATATACGGCATTTTTAGCGAATTTAAACCCAAAGTATACAAAGTGCGCAGATTGAATTTAGTGCACTAAATGCAATAAACATTGCATTATATGAAATATGTACCTCATGTCATAACACTTGTAATATATGTAGAAAGATTGTAATTATTATTTTTTATTTCATATACATATTTACCATTCTTATTCCTTAATAAAACTTTATAAACACATTTTATAAATTATTGTGTCTATTATACGTCTTATTTATATGCATTATTTGTAAATTTTTTATGAGCCGTACATACCGTTTCTCCCCCTATGAGTAGTCATATATCCCATTCCTATGGGATATACGGCAAAAATGCAATGGTTTCAAAAAGTTTATTTTTTAATATGAAAAATAAATATTTCGGATTTCTAATATTTTTTTCATAGTAGTAATACGAAGTTTTTACTAATATAATTTATTTACTATAAACACATAGTAAATAATACTTAATAAATTAAGTTTTAATAGATATGGCGTATATACCGGAGTTTTTATACTCTATATAAAAATGCCTTCTACATATAAAATATTATCAATTTTTATTTTTAAATAAAATTAGCACCCGTGTGTGTGTGTCACATTACTTTAAAATATATTTCAAAAACATATTTTTCAAAAAGATAAGAAAATATGTGCACCTGTTATTACAAAAAGCGTTCAAATTTAAAAATTATAATATAATTTTTTTTTAATGAAGAGGTCATTACAAGTGTCCGAAAGTAAATCTAGTGTACAGCTAAAAGATTTTTTTCTCGAGGAACATGTTATGCCAAAACGATGCCGCTGATGTATTGAAAAAAGGTGTATTAAAAAAAGACTGTGCTGAAAATATGATTAATATGACTTATATTGCTGTGTTTCTTTGTGTAATTATGAAAATACAATTTAAATTTTAATATTCCTCGTATATATAAGCTAAAATAATAATCGCGCGCGTGTTGTCTGATTTTTTACACAGATTGCAACTTTCATAAATATAAATATTTTACTATATCGTGCTTCTCTCTTTCTTCTTGAATATTTTATATATAGCGTACGGTGTGCGGTCAAGAGTTAAATATGAAAATACTAACTCCAAGTTTTACGCACGTATGTTTGATGTTGCCCCGTGTATACACAACTTTAGTGCTTTTCTTACACACAACTCATAAATAAGTTCTTGGACTTTTTTAAATACAATTTATTAAACTGTACGTTTTTTTTCCTTACAAAATGTTAAAAAATCTTACAAATTCTATATATGTAATAGAAAGAACGCATAAATAAATACCTATGTAATCTTTTCCTTTACATAGAATATATGTAATAGAATATATGTAAAAACTGAAGAAAAAAGAAACTTTAAACAGATAATATAATAAATTTTTTAATCTTTTACATGATTAAAATTAAAGTTCGCCAATTGCCACACATCATATAGGTATCTTAAACTACATTATCGTTAAAATCACGACCCCATTGACCAGAGGTTTCTTATACAAAACCCAATAGTTTTATTACATTTTAGTAATTTTCAAGTAAGAGTTTATTTGGTTTAATTTTAGAATGTCCGCCATTTTAACAGTTGGACGAATCCTGCAGGATGTTTCTTTGCGCTTCACTAAGCGCCTTAAAACAACGTAATTCGCGTTAGCGCAAATTACGTCGACGACCCTGCAGGAGACTTAATTACCCGCCACGCCAAATAAAACGCGGTCGCAGTTTCGAAAACGGCAACGACGCTCGCTTTAATCTATCTGGATGAGTGCAAATGCCCAGGATATCTTCCGAGTTTATCAAACGACCTAAAATAACAAACTTGCCGGGTAATGCAAGGTACCACCGGTCGCGGCAATTATAACTTGCGATGCACTTCGCGCTGAATAATATCGCTCGAGGTAAGAAATAATAAACATTCGCCATCGCGTTCAAAAAGTCGGATAATGAGTAACGAGATGTATCAGTGAGGGAAGGTGCGGTGGAATATGGCGCGATGTAATTTCCATGAACTTCGCATTTTATTATCGCAACACGATATGCAGAAGCGTTTGATGCAGTAAAAGAAACTCATCAGTTTTCATATAGACCGCCTAAATGAAAAACGGTCGGAGTATTTATTACTCGGCATACAAGTAACAAGAAATTCTAAAAAGACTTCAACAAAAAATTAATGTCTTTAAAAAACATTTTAAGAAATATATCTATAAATGAAATGATAATAAAAAGAACGTTTC
>NW_017305843.1:1039291-1043112 GCF_001594115.1 Trachymyrmex septentrionalis | reverse complement strand
ATATATATATATATATATATACATATCTTCTTTCAATAAAAAAAAATTAATTTGATAACACGATATCAATCAATAATATAAAAAAATAAGAAAAAATTTTTATAAAATTCTATAGTTAAGTTTTTAATATCATAATTTCTATGAAAGTTTTCTATACTGCAGCGCAAAAAAAATTAAGAACGAGCTATCCCGTCGTCACAGAGGCCAAGAGTTTGTGGAACCACGGGAAATTGCGTTAGATATGCGGAACAAGTTGCAATTGGAAAAGTTTCGCGGACTCGCAAATCTTCCAAAAACAGCGCAGCAGCCGGTGATGATGAGCGGAAGGCGCGGTAATACGCAAATTGTTAATTTGTGCAGTTGCCGGAGTCATCAACGAGAAAACTCGTCGTAAAGATATAAAAAAGTATTTGACAACTTAACATGACAAATTACGTATGAAGCGTTTTTTTTTCTATCTTTTCTATCATTGCATAGAAAAAAAATTTTAAAACTTGTCGAATATCTAACGAATATATTTTATATAGGTAAGATATATATTTTTCATTCTTTTACAAAAATATATTCTGTGTGAGAAAATGCTTGAAATATAAAATAAACACGTTGTTTCGTTAAACGAGAATGTTTGTTTATTAAAATATTTTAAAGAACTAATAAAATATATAACAATATTGCAAATTCGCAGCAGACTTAGCCAGTTTTCTGCGAATTTTAGAAAAACATAAATTTAAATTTTCCACTTTTTTAATATTAATTAGAAATTTTAAAGTTTTCATTACAAGAAATTCTGAAAAGATTTCTTTAACAAGAAATTAATGTCTTCAAAAAATATTTTAAGAAATATATTTATAAATAAGATGATAATAAAAAGAATGTTTCAAATAATAAATTATTTGGATTTATGTGTAAAGTATATGTGTATATGTGTAAAGTATTACCAAATTCTTCAAATGTACCATAAACGTGTAAAAATAAATTCAATATTATATATAACCAGCTCATATGCAATATGCGCGGTCAATATGTGACACTTTCACGAATAAAAGCAGTTTAATGCAAAAGAAGGAAGTGCTTCTAGCGCTGATTTTCTCCTAAGAGGATGTGCGTGTATCTAAAAGGCGCTCTTCGCGAAAATTTCACGGTGTCTGGGCTCTTTCCTCTTACGAGGAAAAGTTACTGGCTGAGAAATTGATGGTACAGTTGCAGCGTGAAAATAAGAAAATGTCGATCGTCTTCGAAAAATCTAGCGAAAATCTCAGAGGAATTGCCTTCTATCTTGGCTAACCGCAATTTAGACTTTTCAAACTAGCCAATTCCGATAATTATATTAATCGTTCGAGAAATCAGCGAAGTGATTATCTGAAAACGTTGCAATACTACGAAATGTTGTGAAATTCAGCAATCCAAAAGGTTTGTATATCTCATGTATCTCGTCAAAATACAATAAAAACAAAACACGGTCAAACTCAATCCTGCTACACAATACGAAACAACTATTGAAACGACTGTAATAATCAGACTCTGTTCTCAGAAGTTAAATAACGATTCTGCTGTAATAAAACGAAAATAACAATATAATGCTGCATTTCTGTTGAAGTGCAATTAAAAATTCAAAGCATCTCTTTGATATGCCTATATATCTTACCTGCAGACTCTCATATTTCAGCGGTACTATTCTTTTTATTGCAAATAAGCAAATCGCGATAAAATAGATAGAATGATAGTATGTTTAAATTATAATATGTTATGACAAAATTTGGAAAAAACAGAACTTTAAAATATACTATATTAACAATAAAGAAAGAAAGGAGAAAATACAAGAGAAAATATATTAAGTCATATCAAGCGCTGTCAACCCTTGTAAGCAATATTATTATGTACACGACATGGAACATTATTAGAATACAAATGTTGACATTTTGTCTATTTTACGAGAGAATAAAGAAAAATAAAAGTAAACATAAGCACATTGATAAATATAATGCAGGTTGTAAAATATATTGAAAAATATTAATATATATATACTTCAAATATAAATATGTAAATTGCGTATATGACATTTTTATTTTAATTAGGATTTTTCATTAATAATAAACCAATAATTGAGATCTTCTAATTAATGGTTTTAATATCAATTTTATCCTGATTTTTATCGGTTTTTTTTTTAAACGTTTTAGAGTTTACGAAAAATTATTGTTATTACATACATGGAAAAAACGGTTTGGTTAAAATATTCAAAAATTCAACTAGATCTGAAAATAATATTGTTGGACTACCAAAATTATTTTATAATGGCATTTTACTTAATTAATTATGCCGGTTTAATCAAATTATTTTTAAATTTGTATCCGATTGAACTTTTTAAACTTCAACGAAATCGTTCTTTCCGTGGACAATTTGAAAATTTGTGAAAATCTTTTGAAAATTTTATTTCCATTCCATAGAAAATTAAAATATAAACATACACGAAGAAATGAATATGATGAGGAATAAAACTATAGTTATACTACTTGAAATTTGTATGCGCTGCTGTATGAATTTTATAGTCGCCGGATGCTCACTGAACGTGTAAAAAAATCACAGGCAGGATGTCGGAACCACCGGTGTGCTTTGGATTGTTACGTCAGATTTAGGCCGGAAGTTCGTGAAATATTGCGTGAGGATAAACGCTCTTTTAGCGAACGGGTGTTAACTTGGATAAAATATTAACTTGTTAAAAAAACGTGAATGCTTCCGTGAGTGAACGAGAACGAAACAGCATAGCGATTTCATCGGGAAAAAAAAAATAGAAAAAAAGATATTTATTTTTGTAACGGCAATATTTTGTTGTATAAAGTTGCAGAGCTAGCTCGCCTCAATTTCTTTACTTCGCAGATTATTGTACAACTTTGCCTTCATGTCTTTTTGAATTTATATCTTTTTGAGTTTATAGATATAATTCTTTGCATCTGCCAAATGACTTGGATTGTGCACATAATGTATGTATAATATACTATAATATGTAGATGAGAAGGTACAGAGGTATCATAGCCAATGTATATATAATAGCCCTTCTTAATATCTCCGCTGTTAGATGGCGAATTCTAGTTTAGAATTTTTACTTATAGAATTTCTTATCAGTAACTTGCTGTTACATCTACAGACTTCTATAAATAGACTACCGACTTCATGTTTGAAGACAGCGCTGGGCAGCGCTATATTTGTGTTCACTCATTCAGAACGCATACATACGCATATGTTTACTCACAGACAGGATGCATTCATACGCATATATGTGAACTGAAACAAGGACAGCTCGGAATCAGGTTCCTCTCTCTCTCTCTCCATCCATGTTGAGTCAGCAGTCCAGTTATAAAAGTTTGTGGTTACACCATGATGCTAATATGCCAATATACAATAGTTAGCATTTATTATATTATATTTTTATTTTCAAGCATTTCGAAAAGTTTTTAGGGCACATTTTAGCATTCAGTTACACATACTTCCTCATTCTTCTTAAACTTGTATGTATTATCACATAAATATATGTATATTTGAATATGTTGTTTGCTATTTAACGTTTTATTTGGCTGTATAAATTTCGCAAAGTTACGCAAAGTTAAACAACAGTATGGTATTTTGTTAATGTGGCCTCCTAAGTGTGCTGATTGTTAAGCCTCTTTTTCAACGTTTTCACATCGAAATTAATTAATTATCCATAAATCAATTGTAGCTTTACTGTTAATCTATTGTTTATGTTATATATACTACTTTTTTACTAGATTTTTAGTATTGAGTAGCCCATACAGAAGAAGTTATATATACATATATATATATATATA
>NW_017305843.1:1014495-1039280 GCF_001594115.1 Trachymyrmex septentrionalis | reverse complement strand
TTTTTTTTTTTTTAACAAAACCAATTTTTTAAATCTATATTTATTCAGAAAACTATATTATTATCCCTTTTTTTCTCTTCAAGCCATTATGCAGTGTCGCTACTTTTTTATAAATAGAGCCCAAAGGAACAAATGTTTTATAATTTTGAGTCCACATTCGATTGAACAATACTTCATAAATGTAATCGTTAAGTTTCAAATTTAAATATTAATTATTAATCAAATTATTGTACAAAATGTAAATGTAAGTGCCATAATATCATCTTCTCCTCCACAATATTCTAGTGTTACGTTTCATACGTGGATTCATTAAAATTGGAGTTAATTTTATACAAGGATTAAAAATGAGAAAAGTCTTTTCAATTATAGAAGACACGCGTTCGTTTAAAATGTTAATCAACCGAATATGAATTTATGATACTATAAGCTTCCAAACGTAACGATACGTTTATTCGATTTCTTATGAAACCAGAACTCCGCAGACAGTCTGATTCATACGTTCTTACCTTGTAGATCCTTTGATTCTCCGTCCTTCATCCCACCATATCTTTCTGAATCTATTCCCGAATTCACTTCGCAGACTGCGCAGGATTTGTAAGAATACGAATAGAACTTTCCGCACTCGATCCCTGCGTCGGCAGTGAGACGTTCGTGAGGCGGATCGTCGACGAGAATGCGATCGTCGAGGGATGTCGGTGCGCGTCGTGAAAAAATAATTTTGCGGAAACGGAGACGCGACACGTGTTCGTATGACGAACAGTTACACACTGTGCGTCCCAAAAAGCATACTATCGACCCTCGTGTCTGCTACCTCGATTCGCTATTCATGGGGAGTGACATTAAACGTGGGACTTTCAACGTCAAAGGTTTGTAACCCGTGATATAACAGACGGGCAACGAGAAACGAAGAGAAGTAAGAAATGAGAACGAAACTGTTGCGCCACGCGAAAGCAGGAACAAACGCGAAGTTCAATACAGATCTTTGCTTCTCTCTCTCTCTCTCTCTCTCGTGCGCGCGCAAAGTATTATCTTTTTCCTCTTTTCTTTTCTACTCGGACTTTTCGCGCTCGAACTAGCTTTTCCCTCGAATCCTCACCGTAACGCTCTGGGAGCGTTGATTTGACGATGGTAACGACCGGGTACACACATTACATCCAATCAACCTGATCGAGCCACCGCGATAACTACTGCGTACACACGTTAGTTCCAATTTAATTCTGTCAATGCGCACATCAGCCTCGATATTGTGGAACAATTACGTGTCGATCGACGGGTAAGAAGGGAGGCGCGGGCTTACCGCGATCTTCATGTAATTAACCGATTCACGTAATTAGGTCGGCGATTAGCTATAAACCGTGGAGATTTTCGGCCGCGCAATCGTTTACAAGCTGTGATCTCCATTTTCCGGGAAATGTGTAATGTGGCAGTCGATATGGTATTGCCACACCGCAAATCTTCTGATGGAAATCAGGTTGGTCCGCGAAACCGCCCATTCGTTTGATTCATGACAACTTGTCCGGTAAATGCTTTGAATTCTAATGATATCTACTTTGATTTCTAATGATAGCGTCACGTGTTATACGATTGTGGTTTCCATACGTAATTTGTGACAAATCAAAGCAGAGTATTTCGGGATATTAGAGCGAAATGTAGCCCTGAACGAAATGTAATTGAAATCATATTGGAACTATTTTCATGCTGTAGCTTCTTGTACTTTACTGTATCCTCTTCGAGTTAGAGTCACTTCTAATCTTAGGAATTGAGCAAATATATGTCATATAAACCTAATATAAATAGATACATTTGCTCAATTCCTAAGATTAGAAGTGACTCTAACTCGAAAAGAATATAGTAAAATACATACAAGACTACATGAAAAGAGTTCCAATATGATTTCAATCCATTTCGTTTAGGCTACATTTAGCCTAATATGCCGAAATACTCTGCTTTAATTTGCCAATTACGTATAGAAACCACAATCGTATAACACGCTATCATTAGAAGTCAAAGTATATACATGTGTGTGTGTGCGTGTAATATTATTTCAGAGATAGTATTTGCAGATCTCTTCTTCATATCCAAAGTTTCCAATTTTTGAAGAATTTATAAAACATAAACAGATATGGTGGAAAAAGGGTGAGGTTTTGTCGATATATCGAGATGCAATATATATCAGTTTATAGGACTATTGTCATTCTTTTTATCTGTAGATCCTTTGATAAAATTGGAATCGATTTTCTTTAAAAAAAAAACCATCATATTCTCAGCATCTCTTGAATTCCATGAATAAAGATAAAATATATTTTGTAAATTGCTTTCAAGATCGTAATAAATGAAACCTGATTCTTCAGTTAATCTCATTGTCAGATATTTGTATCTCGGTAGAATTTACTAATATAAAAGTTTGATGCAGGATACATATATTTAATATATCAAAAATGCATCGAAAAGTGTGTCGTGTCAGACAGTGTATACCAAGAGAAATAACATAAATAAATATAAAATCAAATTATTTACCAACCACTCATAATAAATTGACAAAACTTATTTGCCAGACTCAACGAATGATGATGATAATAATAATTTTGTGTGTACCTTTAAATTGCATAATACAGAAGAAATTGATGTTTCATGTTACTAGGACGGTCTCCTAATATTATCCTTTCCCTTGTAAATATACGGTAGATGTACCAAAGAAGGTTGCCAAAGAAGTCGTTTCGTGACGGCGACAATCGTCAATTTACGACGAGTTGTTAACGATGAACGTATACGTGCCTTGCTGCAGCTGTGTATACTACACTCCTAATTGTTTACAATTAATTTGGCCAGTGTCATATCCATTGCGTGACTACAGTCACGCACGTGAGCAAATGGTATTTTAGTACTGATATGGCTATTATCTGGCAACACATATCCTTAATTTGTTTACTACGTTCGCGCTAATTGTATCATTTGTACCATTTTCATCATCTATTGGATCAGAAAACGTGCAATTGTCACCACACATAGTAATCTTGGCCTAGTTAAAGATCCTCAAGTAAGAAATGGGACATTTAGACAACTTCTGATTGGCCCATCATATATTTTAGGACCTGCTTAAGGTAGAATGAGATAGACGTATAAGATAGAATGAGATGCGTGAGTATTTTATTCTATCTTATACGTCATCTATTTCAGTTCTGTTTTAAGCACATTTTGAAAAATGATGGACCAAACGTATGGTGTCCAATCTCTTACTTGGGGAGGATCTCTATAGGCTTAATTAGTTGTTTCTCACACGCTTCGAAAAAGAATCGATGATAAACGATTATACGCGATTTCACGGCAATCGGAAGACCTCACGGGCAGCAGAAGCTGCGGGATCGAGTCAAAGTGATTTCACGAGAAGCTGAAAGGGAGATGCTGGCAGAAAAGGTGGCAGGCGTATGGTGGGGAAATAGGGAACACTTACCGCGATCGGATCGAGAGAATCTTTTCAAGTGGTTCGAGTCGGCAGACCTAACCCGACTCTGGAGGATTTACGCAAGATCCATCGATGAGAGGGTAAAAGACTGGCGAGGTGAACATCGCGCGAACGGAGGAGAAAAGGAATCGAGAAATGGAGAAAAGTGAAGAGAAGCGAAGAAAGAATGGGCGAGAAGAACGTGGTTAGAAATGAAAAAAAAGGGGGAGGAAGAAGGAGAAAGAAGTAGAGAGAAAAGAGCAAAAAAAAACGAGGGATGAAAGGATGGAAGCGAGTGTAGCAAGATAAGAAAGACTGACTGGTTCTCAGTTTGCGCTATTTTCTTGTCGTCGGTCCCTGGGAGAGAATAAAAGTTAAGAGAGGCGCGGAACCAATTTCCCAAAGGTACAACGGATCCGAAAAGCAGTCTTCCTGCGAACGCACGCGTATACGCGCTATGAAGCTCGATTTTCAGCAAAGCTTTTAAATAACTTTTTGTGTAATAAAAGTTTTTCGATAAAGGTGGATCTTGTTCCAGAAAAGTCATAAAATTATCACACGTAAGACGTAACATCTACAGTGTGATATAAAGATTCAATCAACAAAGATCCTGGAATTATTACACCATTTGTTCGTTATACGATTTATATAAAAAAAAAAAACTAACGGATTTACTGATTCCGTTGTTTGTTTATTTCCATTTTACGTTTTTGCGACTTACGATCTCACAAAATAGCTGGCAAATGTTCCAAAAGTATTCGTAAATATTCGTAATCTCGAAATATTTTCAGGAAAATTTTACGTTCTGCAAAAGCAAAGTGATATCCGGAAATTGTACGAGACTGCGCTCCCGTGCAGCTTCCAAAATCGATGAGATCTTGAGACTCCGATTTCCCACGATCTGCCACGATGTGTACGATAAAAAAAAGAAAACGAAATCAAGGAGACAGCCGACGGATGCAGAAAGCGATCTCTAGGAAAAGGAAAATGGAGAGACGACACGGTCTAATAGCGCTGGGTGGATGAAAGCCGGTATTAAGTTAATAAGACTCCACGACGCCCATCGAGAAGGATGAGTTCTAATTAGATAATTTAATAACACAAAACGAATCGATCGGGTGCGGCAAAGCTCAGGAAAAATAGGAGAAAAGAAAGAAATGCTTCGAGGCATTGCACCAGCAGCTCTCAATCAATTTAAATTTGTCACGTCTTGGTAAACAATTATTAAAAATAATCGAATAATTTTAATTACTTTTCTCTTTAACAATTTTACTGTAAAATAAAACAAAAGTTTCAAATACGTTCACGCATATTTTTCAAAATTTTGTTTTACATGTTCTTTCATGTTATTTCCTAACTACGTCTGCCTAATTGGCTCCCCCTCTTAATCAAATTATAATAAAAAAATTATATAATAATGCACTATTTATCCATATTCGCAAAAAAAAATTTTTGCTCTCATTCCGTTTAGCTAAAGAAAAATTTTTTTGTGAGGGGGCTGAATAGGCAATCAGTCAGCCCCCACCCATTAAAAACAATCAATTTAGAAAATTAAATACACAGGATTTATATGCCTCATTTATGCGCTATCATATGCATACAGTCTTAATTTTTGCACTGCAACTCTTAAGGTACTTTCCTCTTAGAGCAGATATATTCATCCCTAAATGCAATTTAAAATTGCAAAATTAAATACTCTGACTATGCAAAATGATTCTCTGATTTATAAAATGCTTGGAAATAGTAGCACATAAATCAAAGAAAATTATTTTGCATCGTCAGCGTATTTAATTTTGCAATTTTAAACGACAGGAATAAATATGTCTGTTCGCTCTAAGAGACAAGTTAAGTGCCTTAAGGGTTGCAATGCAAAAATGAAGACTGTATATGATAGCGCATAAATAGTGCATAAATCCTGTGTATTTAACAATTAAATCTTGTGTATTTAATTTTCCAAATCGATTGTTTTTAACGGATAAGAGAGGGGGGGGGGGAGACTGACTGACTGCCTACTCAGCCCCGCACAAAAAAATTTTTTTTTAGCTAAACGAATGAGCGCAAAAAGTTTTTTTGCGGATATGGATAGCGCATAAATAGCACATTATTATATAATTTTTTCATTAAGAATATTTAGTTAAGTAGGAGGATCAGCTAGGCAGACGTTTTCTAATATACCTCAAGTAATAATTAAAGATTTCTTTTCACAGAGAGAAAACATGTTATTAGGAAATTATAGGATCGCTTTTTGTATCCGTCTCCTTGATTTGTTTTTCTTTTTTTTTTTTGTCGTTTGCGTAGTGACAGATCATGGGAAATTGAAACGAGTCTCAAGATCTCACATATGAAAAAATAAATTTCATAAAATTAAAAAAAATAGAATATATTCATGTAGATATCTACTGTTGAAATTAAATATGGCAATACGAAGCTTGTACAAAACGTTATTTCTATATCATGCTTGAACTATTAACTACACTGAAAAATGTATAGTAATGGTAACAAAAAAAAGAGAATTATTCACAAATGGCCAATTTTCCTTGGTCAGCTTTGTTAAAATAGCCAAATAAAATATTTTTTTGTTAGAGGAACAAAATTTGATAAACTTTTTTATTTAATAGCACAATTTTATTTGGTTACTCACGTTTTGTAAAGAATAAAATTGGGTTGCAACTTGCAATTACAAAACAAATTTTCTCTACCATACTAGATTATTTTGTTGAAATTTCAACAAAATAATTTATTATAGTAGAGCGAAGAGTGTTTCACGTCAGAGATGATGTTCTCTCGTGAGAGAGATTCGACGTCCATCTGTATAAAGTGAAAATGATTAGAGATCAGTTTCGTACACTTCTCGTCATACTATGGCCAATCCTATGGTGACAGCCATTTTTTCAGAGCGATTAGTAATCAATCGATAAATTTATATATATATAAATTCCTTGTTAAAGTAGGAAAGTTCAAAATAATTTTATTCTGTAGAAAATAAGAGATATATGTATACTGCTAGTCTTATGTAATTGTTTTGTTCCGGTTAACGTTTTATTTCTAACTACAGAAGATCTATGAACATTATACAAAACAGTTTTGTATCATTAAATTATTAGTTTATTTAGGCCCGATAGTTACTTTGACTTATGGGACTTAAAACTCTTTTTAGTTACTAGTTTTTCTCCTTAAAGTCGAAAGAGAGAGAGAGAGATAGAGTTTTAAATTGTAAAGAGTTTTAAGCCAAACTAACGTTGATGCAATCGGATCTTAGTAATTCGACGAATTGATAACCAATGCTTTGATTGATCACATGCCAACAAATAGCTTTTGCGTTCAGTAACAAAAGTCTGGTTATTCATACAAAACATCACACTCAGTATTCCGTTTCACAATTATATTATACTTTCACAGCATTATTTCAATTTTAAGATAGTAGAAAGGATTTTCTTTAATCGAATCGACGCGGTATGATCGTAATCGCGTCACACAGTCACAATGGACGTCATCATTTAAGAACGACTCGCGGAAAACTCGTTTTGCCAGGAAACCGCGGACTTTCTACGAACAAATAATGCGATCCTAACTCGCGGAGCACTTTCCCCGATCATTGCCGCAAATTCTCAAAAGTTGGATCAGAACCGATCCGATCGCAGGCAAGTGTTCCCTACTACCGAAATCACTCGTCCCTAGCTTCTATGGAAATTTCCCGATTACCGTGGAGAATTTCGCGCGACAGTCTTTCCTCTCCGCCCCGTTCATTGAAAGCTTCTTTCTTCGCAGCTCCATCGTCTCTCGGTTTTATCGACAGACTTCGTGTAATTCCACTGAACGATCGCTTTGACGCGAAGCTTTAATGCAGACTTGACGAGGAGGACCTCGAAAAAAATATGTTCTTAAAGAGCTATAAAAGAGGTTTCTTTTTCGTACAACGAAAGGAAATGTTGAAATTCGATAAAAACGTGAATCTATTACAGAGAATAGAATAAATATCTATCGTCAAGAGGCTAAGAAAATTTACTTTTTCGCAGATGACATAAAAATTTATTTTAAAAAATTATATAAGCCGAAGAGAAGTTTAATAAAAAATTTAAATGAAACTTTAATTTGCAATGTGTTTATATTTCTTTCGTGCGAGGATATATTTTATTATTAAAAAAGTTAAACTTTCTCATAAAGCTTATACAATTTCAAAGTAGAAAGTATTAAAGAATATATCAAAGTGAATAATATTATTAAATTGCATGTGAAAACATTAGGAAAAATATATGAAAAATAAATTACAATGTAATTACAAATGATGTATAATTTAAACTTTATTTTATCTATTACAGAAAATTATTTTTTAGTACAAAAGTGATAAATTAATTTTCATAATAGTTCTTGCAAAAAAAAAAATAACACCAAAATTAAATTAGATTTTCAAACGATAAACAACATGATATAACTGCATATACGCTTCAATCATCTGTAAACCGGGTAACAATTATTCGTGGCGAGATGAAAATTAATCATCTTTGTAATATAGACGAATATGTACACATTGCACATATCCCAATTCAGTACTTCCATCAGCAAAAATGAAACTAACCGGTCTGACCAAATTGCGAAGTTATGTGTTAGTGTGACTCGTTGCGCTGTGATTAAAACCGGAAGAGAGATTTAATTCGCTCGAAATTCACCGCAAAATCTCTCTTCCGCTTCACCGACGACTCGCGCACCGATCTACGGCAAAACCGCAAAAACGTCGACGATCGTGGTGTACGAAACTTCGTAATGAACGTGAGCCAGATGTTCCTAGAACGAGTCGGAATTATCCCCGGACTTTTCTGGATGACTATCGAGAGAAAGGGGCGAGAGAATGGGAGTGCTCAATCAGAATTTTTGTAAGACCTTACATCGTGTAACAAGGTATCTACCGAATGCAGGAAGAGGGAAATCAAGTTGATGAAATTTAGAAACAGGAATATCAAATGGTACGTTGAAAAATTCTCACGAAAGTGAGAATTAAAAAGCGGCAATAGAAATAAGAGAATTCAGATTGTCTAATTTTCCTTTTATTTCCTCTTGATTTTTACAGCTTCCGGAAAAGGGAGAGTTACATCCCTCGTTGTATAAATTTCTCTCTCCAAAATCGCACGAAAACTTATTCTGGATTATAGCGCTAGATAAACTATCCTACGCTAACTACATTCATGTACCCGTTGATAATTTAACATTTCTAATAAATACATACGGCCATAATGCATACAGTGCTGTGAGTACCTTAACCCAGGTGGACCTGGATGAAAAAAGAAAAAAAAATGTTAAACGGCAACGTAAAACTTTCGAGGTAACAAAACGTCAGAGCAAGCAGGCGGGAAACCATGATTTACGAAAGAACGTATTTTTATTCTAGAAACACACGTACGACTCACGCGCGCGTACTCGGTCCAAGGTGTAGACCACTTTGTTACCCTGTAGCCTGTTACCTCCGTAAAGCAGGCTTTTAAACATTGAAATGCTGCGTTTGCAAACGTACACATGGAGCTACACATGGAATTTTTTAAATGAAACTTCGTTTATTTTCATCCTGGCAACGAAATCGTTCACTGAAATTTCTGTATGAATGTTCGCGAATAATTATTTAATCGAATAACTATCTATTTACTATTAAACAACAATTTAATTGTCTATAATTCAATAATCTGTAACAGAAAATTCGATGTGTTTATTAAATGTGAAGTGATGTTTGTTATTGACATTCAATGTATCAAATATCGAAATAATTACATTTCAAAATAAATAATTAATTAGTTATAAAATCTTTGACATATAATTGAAATAAATCTAATGTGTAATAAGAAAAAATCATAATTATAATTAAAAGTATTAACGGTAAACATATCGCGTATCTTACCGGTTGACTTTTGTTCCTTTACACGATTACTGATAAACTTATTCAGGTAAATTACTGCGATACATAAAGCAATTGCCGCGGTGACAGCACAATAGACGGTAATTTATCTAAACACATTTACTCGCGTTGTTCATAATTATATCGCCAGCCGCTCGTTATACGATGCGCATACAATACGCGAAAGGACATTAACCACCAAACACCCACTTAGAACGTTCGTTTCATGTCTTTTGACATTAGAGCATTTAAAGTTTTGTTTTCCACAATTAAAACTTTGCGTTTTAATTATATATATTAGAAATATTGTATTTTAATTATAAATAAAACACAACAAGTATTTCAGAATAAAGTAGTAAAAATTATACGTGTAATTATGATATAATTATTTCTCAAAATGTTTTGTTTTATTTATTTGAGAAATACATTTGTCTATCACGGGAAAAAATAGATTGAGTTATTCAAAGTTACAGCGGTACGAGATCAATATCTATAACTAAAAAGATTTAATTTAACCAAGAAATTATGTCTGCAAGCAATTATCAGTATGTTAATTCAGATAATTCTTTATTGTATAATGAAAATTGCTAATGTGGCAAGTTTTCTTCATTACATTAGCAAAAATATGCGCTATCTTAGCTAGTATATTTTGTTAAAAATTTAGATCTATCTAGATATTGGATCTATATATTGGATTGACTTTCGTAGGAAGTTATCTTTGGTGTATTAACAATTTACTGTGCAATTACAAGAAATATGGCTAGGGGAGACTGGGGTACCATGAATCACGAGGTACCATGGATTATTAACTATTTGAGATAATCCAGAATAGTACATGAATATAATTAGTATTATATAATTGCTATCTTGTTGCCCATACTTCATATCTAGATGGTAGTGATTAAATTCCGTTGTCTCGGAATGCACATGCTACAAATGCACATAATAGTTTTTGTGATGTAAAAGTAATTTTTTAACTATTTAGAAATGTTCCAATACTGCCGTTATAATAAAGGCATGAGAAGACTTATTGAAAGTCAGGTATAAGTCTCTATGAATATTTTTCTATTACTATTCTACAAATAATCGTCTATCATTTATTTTTTAGATACACATTTCCGTTTTACATATATATGTATATTAAAAATATTCATATATGTATATTAAAAACCACATATTGAAGGAAAAATGTTATGTAATTATAATTACATATTACTATAATTATGATTAATACTGCTATAATATTAGTAATAATAACATATGTATGTATAGTTCTAACAACAAATGTATTTACATAGTTGGATAAGTAAGTTGAATCATTTTCATGGAAATTTCAACCATTTTTATAGTTATAATAACTATAATTATAGTCATTTTAGATTGCCAACTGTACATTTGTTCCTAGAACTACACATATGTCCTTATTATTGCTAATATTATAGCAGTAATAATTATAATTATGTAATTATAAATATGTAATTAAAATTACAAATACTAAACATTTTTCTCTCAGTGCACACTAAATAAGAAAATAAAACAATACAAATTAATGCGCTAAAATGACTGGTTATAACTCTAAGCGATTAATTTTATTTTACCTTCATAAGTTTGGTATTTTATCTATTCGATGATCAATATAAATTTATTTATGGATTTTTTTATTTTATTAGTTGTAGTTATTTTTATTATATTCAGTAACTATGCTAAAACTGTAAGTTAATTGAAATTATTTTTCAACTTTCATCACTATTATTTCTTGAATAAACTTACTTTTTGTGCGTAACCCATAATGCCCCGGATACGAGAGTGTCTTGGGTCATTTCTTAAAAAAATGTTATTTTTTTTCTTCCCAAAAAAATCAATCAATATTTATCAAATATATGTACTCTATTACATTTTTAAATATATATAATTCTTTAATTATATAAAAAAAATTTATATTTGAAAGTACTTTTGAGAGTTTAAATTTTATAATTATTTCATTTCTGAATATATGGTATTCTTACACACTAACAACCTGTGCTGGCTCACATTGGATTTCTACCTTTCTTTATGGTTTAAATTTTAGTTGTTATCACAGTGCCCTAATTTTTCCTATCTATGTAATTGGTGAATTTATTCAGTACAATTTTGCTACTTTAACATAGAAAACTGATTGCCCGTATATTACGGCTGTAAATTTGTTGAATCAGTAAAATTTTTAATTGTTTTAATAAATCTTTTTTTCTCCATGTAGAGGTAAAAATGTAATTCAATTTAATGCGAATTTTTTCGTGCAGTATACGAGTTACGATAATTAATTTTACAAATAAGAGAAAGAATCCTATATATTCAGTCGAAACAAATCTTAGTACTTCATATTCACATATAAAGTTTTAAATATACTTTTCAATTCTATAAACTCCTCGCTGATTCAGTTTGTCGGGCTTAAAAAACATATTTAAAAATGTATACTCGTATATGAATATTATTAAGTACAAAGAATATATCTTCGATTAAATAAAAGATTCTTTCTTTTATTTGTGTTATATTTATTTACTGATCCATTTTCCACTTATTAATTTTACAAAATAATACAATTTAATCTCTCGTTTAATAAAATTAATTGTATGTAATTTGTATATTTCATATAAGATAAAAAAAAAATGAAATGTACAAAGTTATTGTCTGTAAAAACTGTACAATAAAACCAAACAACAAAGCTTCGCTTGCGTTAATCACGAGATTATTTTTCTGTTTTAATATATTCTGGAATAATGCATTAAGGAAAAACGCACTGTAATATCCATAAAATAAATTATTCGCGAAGCACGTAGTGTTAGAAGATATTCCAGGACTTATTTCGAAGAGAATAAAGAGTCGCGATTTAGTTTTTCCTGTTTCCGGTACTTATCCTAATGCCCGTACTGTCATTAGTCATTAGTTGTTTCATGCAAAAAAAACGTACGACTTCACGAAGCGCTGGAGAGACTCGATATTTTCGTTTTAATGGCCGTACCGACTTCGACGGCCATTTCAGAATTATTTTGCATGCACTCGGCCGCCACCCCGGTGAATATCTCCGGGATCATGGTTGGATAATGGTCGGTGATATGCAACTACGTTACACAAAGAATTCCTGCCAGAACAAGAGTTTTTGTTCGGGAATCGACGTGTAATGGAGGAAATGCAAATTTAATGGATGACTTTCAATCGGCGCGCATAAATCGTCCAAGATCTCTCGCAAACGAAGAGCTTTACTTCTTCGGGCATCCGTAAAATTCATAAATGGTACAAAGATTCATAAACGGTTAGCGTGACCATACATTATCGATCTTAATTGGCAAACTTTGCGATCTTCCAAAATAACAAAACAGAAGAAAATGAACGTTTGATTTAACATTTTCCGACGTAATTAGATGATTTGCAGATTAATTGTTGCACTATCATTTGCAAATTCAGATATTCAGATATTCACTTTTACTGCTACTACTACTGTTGCATGCATTGATTTTAGACATTCAATTATTTGCGTGATTCTGTTATATTTAACTTATTTTTTTCATTAATTAACCTGTAACCTTATTTTTCTTTAATTAAAATCTTCCTTTAAAGTTATGATTCTCTCACATAAATGCGCCGACTAACTTTTTTTTTGCGGAGAGACCTTTTTACATGCAATATCGGCGATAGTCAGTGAGATTTATGATCGTCTATATAATCTCCACACTATTGTAATCGTTAATAGCGAAATCTTGTCACGTTACTCGCTATTGCCGCACTGTTTTCAAAATGCAATCTATAAAATATTAAATGCTATTGTCAAAATAATATTCCTTCTAATATCTCGTTACGATAAATATAAGTAAAATATTGTAAAAATTAAAATAGAAAAATATTACTAGTATCTTATAAATTTATATCTGTAACAAATAGTGCCGAAATAAAAAAAACTTATAAGGAAGAATTAAGGAAATATTTGTGGAAATTACGTGCCTCAAAGAAATAAGATAAAATATCGTAAAGAAATATTGATATTAAAAATGTAAAATAAAATACTTAGATTTTGGTATTAACTAAATTTACAAGTTGATTTAAAGATGTTGCAACGCAATTTACTACATAATATTTTTTCAAATTAATATATTTTAAATCACTTTTTACGATAATTTATATCGGCAAAGAAAATTAACAGAACATTATTCCACATAATTATTTAATCGAGAATATTATCCTTTGCCGCTATTGCCACTATCTAATTTACAAATTGCTTTCCACAAATGGAATTATGGTCAAATAACAATTGCTGACAAATGAATAAAATCTCTAGTAATTTGTACAAATGAATAAAAGCTCTAGTAATTTTGCCATTGCTGCATAACATCATTTTTCCCTCGCGATGTATTCAACTAAAAATTACTTCGCCTCATGATGTCGATTATTCGAAATACGAAATAAAAAAAAACGGAAGGAAAGAAAGAAATCGCATCCAATTACTCAAACTGCACCGATTGTCGGTTGGTGAGACAACTCAAGCGAGGACCTCGAGGACACAAGGACTCTCTCTCTCTCTCTCTCTCTCGCGCGCGCGCGCGCGCGCGCGCGACTGTTGCCTATCTGTAGATGACAGTTTCCTCGGGAGACCTCGCCCCAATATATCACGTCGTCCTTTAACCTCGAATAATTGTACGACTCCCGCGTTCCCTCCTGCCCTCCTCGTAGAGTCGCTTTCGAAATACCTGCAGGTATCCTGAGACGTAAAATAATTCATTTGCGAGCGTTCGCGACACGCTCGAGTAGACGGTTCTGATACCGCCACGCAGTCGGAAAACACATTCGAAATGTTACCAAAGCGAGTTTGTTTACCCACGGAATAATCGTGGAAATTTCGCTGACTTGATACCATCAACACATACAAATTGTAGTGATAATGGAAAATCGTAATAATTACATCTATGATGAGTTTCGAATAATATTTACATTCTTTATACGTCCGGAATTATAAAACTTATAATTACAAATAATAATTTTTTTATCATCAGTTTGCAATTCCATGCGCAATTTTTCTTATGCATATTTTACAATATTAGCAGTATTAGCATCAGAAAATGCAATTTCTTTGTAGATAATATAAATAAATGCTTTGCTCTTTTCTAACACTAAGTTCCACCGGCATTATCAGAATGCAAAATAAGCATTGTACAATATGTATAAGCATAATCATAACGAAAGCATCAGTATTTCTACAAATAAAATATAAGAAACCTCATAACTATACGGAACTACGGAGAAAAGAAATTTCATGCATATACAAATGCTGTACAATGTTAACCTCTTAATTAAGACCTTACTGTTGGACAGCCCGCCGTGAGCAACTCGAGCATCTTTTAGAAAAAAAGTAAGTCATACAAATGTATACTCAAACGTAAATGCATATGGCATACTCTTACAAACAGAATATAAATTCAACGAAGCAACTTTCATGTGGTATACTTTGAGTTAAAGTTAATGCCAGCGGTGAAATAGAAAATTAGAAACTTTGGCTGAAATTTCAGCGTTTGAAAATTTACGGAAAAAAATATACTCTGTGTAATATACCGTAATAACTTTAATTTCATAGTTAGAAAAAAAAATAGATAGTATAATATGTATATATAAAAGTATATTATATGTATATGGATTACTATTTGAAACGTTTAAGAATATTTGTTAATTAAGAATTTTATACTTCTCAAAAAAGAAATTAGACAATTTTAATAAAGGGAGAAGATGTGTTATACCTCGTTGTATATAAATTATTTTTATACAATCAATGTTAAATATTATTATTCGGACATTCCCTCAGCTATTTTATGTAACAATTTATATAAGTATCGTTTTATCTATAACAAATATTAACATTGATTATTGTAGCTACTCAAAAGCAGCCGATAATTCAAAAGCGAATGCCAAAGGGCGCCATTAAGCAGCAGTATGAAACTTTTCGCAAGATGAAAAGGCATGTTGAATCGACGCTCGCCCTTCCGAAACTCAATTCAAAGTTGCTTTAACGGGGTTTATAGACAAAGTCTATCAGTTACCCAAAGCACTACTATATTTCAGAAATAAAAAATGCAGTATTAACATTGTGCCGATATTTTTAATAATCATCACCATTCAGATACAGCGCAATTGTTCGAAATTCATTTAACACTCGAATTATGATTTAACAAGAACCTATAGACTCACAGTCAAATTAATTCTCGGAAGCATATAGTTATTTCCACAAATTATATACGTTTAATGTACTTTGAATTATCGCCTTTGTACGTCGAATTTCTGAATTAGTGTGCGTAAACGCAGATTTAATTCATTTCATACAATTTCTATAAATCCTTCGTATTGAGTCGCTTCACTGATTAACATAAAATTGAAAATGTAATATATTCAAGCAAAAATAGTGTTTTTCAATATAAATAATTAAAGTATTCCCTCTAATATATATATATATTAACAGATATTTTGAAAACATTATTTTTTGAAAGATAATATCATAATTTTTGTAACATTTCTAAAAACACATTTTATTTTGTTTCGGATTGCAAGACATAATAATTTTATTTTGCTTAATCAATAGGAAATTAAATAATGCGCTACATTTTTTTTAAACCTATGCTTGACGTCACCCTTGATATTATCTTTATTCTTATTGTAGCACTGTATAAGCTTATTTTCTCTTTAGGATTTAATAAACGTGATGACTCGTGGCCGAAGAAAAGCGGCACAAAAATGAGAACGAAGTTTGTTATCTGTCATCCAGTTTCTTCCAGTTCTGTCTTACCGCCCCTCTCCATTTCGGCCGTCGCCGATTTTTCGGCGTCCCCTTTTTATGTGTTTTTCCGCTACGGCGTCTCTCGTCAACGTCGCGAACTTCCGTTGCGACAGTGGGCGAACTACCGTCCTTTCCTTTCTCTTCTCCTCATCAACCCTTTTGTCGCAAACTTTCGAGAGCCACCGAACGGGGGGAATCGCGCGCGCGAATCAAGTGTCAAATATTTTGGAAATGTAAACAGGTGGAAAGTCCATCCGCTCCCGTTTCGGGGCACGGATCTGCCATTTTCTCTCCATTTTTCTGCGAAAGTTTCCGCGGTCTTAATCACGAAACGCCTTGACCCGGCAGTAGAAAAGGATGAGAGCTAAGTTGACACTCAGCTACGAGTAAAATTTCTCTTTGCACTATCCGAGCGACAAATCCGTGCCATCCGGATTTTCACGGAAATGTCTTGAAACTTCCGAGTTTAAACATACTGACAGATTTTTTTATAATGGTGACATTTATCATTTTTGTTCTTTTGTATGTGTAAAAATGTTAAGTGAGGTGGGTACAATCAATTGTGTTATTACATCAATTCCAATTAAAAAAAGTTACAGCAAATTTTTACTAATTAATTCTAAAAAGTTTTCAATTTCTTTTTATTTGCTTATTGTCAAAATAATACATAACATTTTGTAAGAACTGCTATTTAATAATAATAATATTTGTTTCAATTTGTTTTTATTTGCTAATTAATATCTCTTATATGTTGAGAGAGAGAGAGAGAGAGAGAGAGAGAGAGAGAGAGAGAGAGAGAGAGAAACAACCATGACATTTCAAATTATTAACAACATTGTAATAAATTTGACGTTCAATTGCACACGCAACTGGTGATACTAACATACGCAAAGAATGCAAACAAAAGTTAAAATTATGTCAGCCATATTGACGTAATTACTGGGAATTCATGTTCCGCAAGCTGTAAGTGAATTATGTAAATTAAGTGAGCCGCAGCACACTCTTCGTGCTGTGAAAATGGCTGCGTGAAATAAGCGATTATTCAGGAATTACCCCGATAATTTATGGCCGCGCAATGAACATACATGTCGAATATGTGATAGACGTTTAATAGCTCCATAGAAATGCCTCTTGTCTGCTTTCTATTCGACATTCTAGAAATATATTTGCCTCTTTTATGAAAGTAGCGTGATTGGGAGGATCTTTTCATGGAAGTCTCGTCAAAGTAAATGATGTTTTTTTACCAGCCTTTTTTTTTTCATCAAGAACTTTAGCCAATTACAATGTTAAATTATATGCAAAATATATTAAATATGACATGTTATTATTATATATAATATATATATATTTTTATATTATTGCATAAAATATGAATTTCATTGTACATATATATAACATACATAATTTAATTTTTTTTTTTTCATAAATAATAATAATGCATATTTTTAAGGAAGTTATGTTCTTTTCGCTTTGTTAAACGTACCTTTGTAAAAAAAAAAGCACTTATATCTATTATATAAGGAGAACGTTACATCTGTTTTCGCACAGAATTTCACCCAGTTAATAGCTCTTCAATACGCGAGCCCGCATTCCCTATATAGACACATGTAACCGCTCACCGAACCTAAAATCGCGACCCTATCAAATTCGGAGCAAATCACCGTTACGGCCACCATAACGACAGTTACGACGCAGCAACGACGGCATCATAATGCGAGAACGGCTAAAGATAGCGGTGTTTCTGACACATCGAGCGTTTACCTATTGGAGCTTGTTCGCGAATTCTGCGCGTCGATAATTGAAGACGAAGTTTAAGCGCATCACATGATCGCAAACCTGTATATATCCTATATAGGTCCCTATGTGGCAATTAACGCCATGTCGAAGCAAACGCGTCCGTTGAACAGCTCTGCAGCCCGCAGCCAGCCTTCAAATGGATATACCATGACATACATCCACCGCGAAATGCGCATTTTACAGCTCGCGAAAGCACTAATAAATTTACCGCGCAACGTACATGCTGTAAGAGCCAACTTCGAATTGTTCTGCTTGATTAACATTCCTCGTTCCATTGATTTCTGGCACGCGGTTCTTTCCCGTGTAATGAAAAAAAAAAAAAAAAAAAAAAAAAAAAAAAAAAAATTGAACGCTTGCGAAGAGTTGAGTATAGAAAGAAAGATTTATGTAAAATATGTGCAGTGAAATTTTTGTTATCATTTATGAGTTCTTGTGTGTGTGTTATCTCCTTCATGGCTATTTCGTAATTTATTAAAAGTTTATTTGACTGATAAAATCCGCGGATGGATAAAATTGGATCTTTTTAATCGCGGATTTTTTGGCAGATTCTCCATTAAAATTAAATATATCATCATATTTAGCATACGCAGATAGAAAAATTCGTAATACATTCGATGCGCTTGAAAATATTTTGCTTGTATTTTCGTGAAAATGAAAATCTAATATACCTACATCTGTCGCTTACGTTTTATTTCGTAATTTAAAATTTATCCAATAATAGCGCGACCGAAAGTGCATCCAGATTCCACTACGGTATAAGCAAACAAGGGGGAGGGAGGGGGGGGGCGAAGGGCTATTAACGCACCATTTTGCATTATACGACGCCGTGGCTACGACGGAGGGTAATTTGGTACAAGAAAATATTTATCGGCCAACAAGTTTACCTGGAATAAATCCAGAGAAAGGCCGCCGCTGGCGAACGGGCGGGAGAGAAGCCGCGTGATGCGAAAAGGGCGAGGAGGATTAAGTTTTCCCGGTGCCTAAGTTCACGAGCCGAGCCAACATAAAGAAAGCGAGAGAGAGAGAGAGAGAGAGAAAGAGAGGAAGGGAGGACGGGGAGGGAGAGAAAGAGAACAAGAGGCGTTCGTGCGGGACGATGAAAAAAACGAGCATCCCGAGAGAGGTAAACGGTGCAAATTAAGAGCGGCGCGCGGGAATGCAGTTTTCCTTTCCCGGCACGGCCGGCGCCGGCATTAGCGCCGCCTCTGAGCTTAACGATCGTCCCGACCGAAAGAAAATGCCGAAAACTTCCGCTCTTCTTCTCGGGAGGATCCCTCTTGCCTTTTTACGAGTGGCAGCTGTCGTGGATCGATTTCGCGGCTCCGCTCGTGGGTTAAGCTTGTCTCGACACGCCGTAAAGGTGGCGATACGTCGGCGCAATCGAAAACGCGATCGAAAAAGATATACCTTATTGCCACGGCAAATATTTCCCTATCGGGAACGAATTTAATTGCATTTCCTTCCGCGGAAAGTGGTGATATGTGATGCAAAAATTTGTGTTAAACTTAACATTTTTCACATGTCCCAAACGGTCCACTCAAATTCTTATGTTAAACACACATGAATATATTAGGAAGTAATATAATTGTGTAAAAAATTAACACAAAAAAATTTAATACAATTTGGAAGGATTTATATTTCTTTATTAAAATTAACATTTATATTACGTTAAATTAACATATTTTATTCTTTTATCTTAAAATTTATGTTTCAAAAAACGTGATTTTTATGTTATCCGTTCAATTACTCGTAAATTGTGTCGTTTTAACACTAAGAAATGTCGAATATCAATTTAATATTCAATAACAAAATATTCAATAACAATCATATGACGTTAAATTAACACTCAAATATACTAAAAATTTGAACGAGAACTTGACTGTACCTTGTTTTTTACACAAAATGCAAAATATTTTTTACTGTGTACGAATGATAAACAATTTTTACGCGCGCGCGCACGAAAACTATTACATTCTATCCTTTTTTATAAAAATTATTACTGCAGTAAAGTTAAATGGCATTCCGAAATACTCTTTTTTTTTTTCATTTTCTAGTAATTTGCGATTTAAAAAATGGAGAATTAATTTTGCTTTCTACTGCAAATATCGTTCAAAAATGGCGATATTACGCACAAACGAAACAAATCTATTTTATCAAAAGTAAAACACGATTGAACGCGTGTTTCGTAAAACAGGAATATAATGTCGCAGGACACACAACGAATTTTCATCGACGTATACCCAAAATTGAGTTTCGAAATCCGTGACTAACGGAATAATTAAAAAAAACGAAGTAGAACGAATGACAACTAAAGCGACGCTGATGTCTCGCGGCAGGTTAAATATTCTCTCGTAGTATTACGAGATTACGCAAGACGCGAAACATCAATTTAATTGATTGCGACATAAATTCGTCAAAACGCGCGTGCACGCTCACGCTAAAATGCAGCAGCGGCGCCTCCTCTCTCGTTTAAAATGTTTCGTGTTTCTCCGTTACATATTGAAAACATTTCGACGTCGATTTATTCGCTGTCAACCTGCCAGCACGATTGTCCCATATCGTAATGCCTAAAAGTATCGTTCCGTTTCCAGCAGTCTCGAAAACGACGCTGATGGAAAATTTGCGAGGCTATTTCGCGTACAAACTTTATTACAAAACGCGCAAACAATTTGCTCGTTTAAAACGTTAAGCTGCACGTCACGATTGGTGGCAGATAATGGTTAATGCTGTTCTATCAAATCCCACGGCGCGAGCATTATATGTATTTGTGCGCTTTTTTACACTTTACGTGCAAGCATGAAGAAGAAAGATAATTATTTCAATTCTGGAAAAATATGTGATATTCTTGCAATAGAATACGTGAAACTCCGCTATTCTTTTATACAAACAAATAACAACGATTCTTTTATTCCAATTGGTCAAAATATTTGTTAACTTTAATTACTGCGAGTTAATAAAAAAAAAAAAAGATAAATATAAATTTGAAAAATTCGTTCATCTGAAAAAATTTACAATACAATATAATCACGATTTTGCAAAATTGTTCAATTTTACATTTCTCAATTTACATTGAAAGCATTTGATTTTTACATCGATATTTAATAATTTCAAATTTAGATTTTTATTTAAAAAAATGCTGTTGCACAAAATTTTTATCTTAATATGTAGTACCAAAGAAGTACGTAATGCATGAAAGTTGCAAATGTTTCGCAGCGTGTGTTGCAGCTTTAAAAATACATGGCAAGAATGAAACTCGAGTAGTTGAGTCGAGCTTTTACGTGCTCTTGCCTTAACTTAGCAGAAACCTAAAGTTAGTTAGAATTCCTAACTTAGCAAAATGAAGAATGTTGTTACTACGTGTCTTCAAAAGGGGCAGGCTTGTCATTAAAGATGTATAGACTCTAATATGCATTATTTTTGTAATGAGAAACAATTGTTATTAAAAAGATTGAATAATTATTAAATTCTTTCAATATACAATCCACATTCAATATACAATAATTCCAATTTCTTTATATACAGCCTTAAAAATAGTTTAACATCCTTTAATCCTCTAATTATCACCTTATCGGCAAAAAACAATTTTTTTACGCTCTTAATAAAAAAAAGTGAAGAATCTATTTAACGTTCGCCTTTAAAAAGTTAAATACAGATTTTAGTAAAGTCGATACGTCAAAATTATTTTATACGTGATTATAAAGAATTATCACATGAATGTACACAAAAATATTTGTCGCTCAACCCGCATTAGAACAGCTGAATTCTTAAACCATTCGATCCGCTTAACATCACGCGCATTGGTTTAGTATTCTCGAGAGATACGTGTTCCAGAATACGTAACAGATTCATGTCCATTTCTCGCCCTTCGCACAAGGGCTTGACCATAAAAATATTCTCAAAAGGCCCAAGAGCCGTTTCGTCGCGCTTGTCACAGACCGCTCTTGTTGGCATATATATATATATATATATTCGCGAGCATTTGTCGACGTATTATACCCACGCATGCCAACGTATATCGCACCCATATTGACGCATATCCGTGCATACCAACGGACGCGTGCATGCCGCGAAATATTTCTCTTCACGAAGTCATCGATCGCGCATATGACTATACAATGTGTGTGTGTGTGTGTGTGTGTGTGTGTGTGTTGCAAGAGCGTGAGCGTTGATCGCGCTGATCTGTAATAGACATCTAATTGCAGTAATGCGCTAATGAGGCTGCGCTGCCCCGGATATCGCATTCCGCATCGTAATTCCACGCGTTGTTTAACTTCCGAAAATGCACACATAGGATACTCGCGGATTCCACTCTTAGAGCATGTTTAAATCCCTATGAGCGTGTATCGAAGTTTTCGTCTCCACATTGGCGAATACATTAGCACAGATTGCTTTCCGCTCCGGTCGGTATTAATTCATTTCCGATGTTGTGAAAATATCCTTTTGCTGGCTACGTGATGCCATTCTGCAGAAACTCTAACAAAACTTATTTTAGGGACTGTAATTGAATATTTCTTGTATCGTTTTTTTTTTTTGCCCACTTCAACGCTGCAACAATTCCGAAAAGCGAATAGTGAGGATTTTTGGAGAATTTTTTATTTAATGTTCTTGAAAAATTTGAAATATTTAAATCCCTAAAAAACTAAAACGTTTTCGGGAAAAGGATTATGAAAAAAATAAAAGACATGTTGCACTTCATAAATGCTCCATTGCATTCGTTGTCATTATACGACTGTGCCCATTTAGAAACTGTTTATTATCTATTAATATATTATTATTATGAAATCTGTTAAATTTGTTGTATAAGTTTTTTTTATTAATTTCCATAAAATAATCAAAAAACTTAACTTGACTTCGGTTTTAATATTTCTATACCAAGGTGAGAACAGCATTAAATGGCAACGCTTAAAATGCCCAAGTTGCGAAGTCGAGCGAAATGGAATCGTCGGAGCCTCATAAAATCCAACGACGACAGTCTTGTCCATTTTCTCGAGCTGCGCAAACAGCATTGGCGAGGCGCGAGTGAGAACCGAAAAACACAATAAGTGCTCGCAAATGTAGTTACTGCGATTTAGTTGCGGTCTCTCACTGCGAAAGTGCCGTAAGGTTACATCTTCTAACCGCGTTTAATCTTTTCGCGTAAGCTTCCATTACTTTAAAAGAACAGGAGAGAGAGAGAGAGAGAGAGAGAGAGAGAAGAGACAAACACATACTATAGGCGCACGGAAAGACAGAGGAGTAGACAAAGGAAAGATAAAAGTGACGCGTAAAAACAAAACTACATACAGAAGCAGAAATACATGCGAATAGTGGAAATGCGAAAAGGGAGAAAGAGAGCGATGCGCGTGATAGAAAAAGAAAAAGAGAAAAGAAGATGGACCACGCAATGGTAGAGTCATTTCTCAAACTGCAGCGACTCCTTTCTCTGTCTTTCCCTCCTTCTCTTTCTCTCTGCCGCTTTAGAACCCGTAAGACCCTTTCACCCACTTACAGCACTTCGCGCTAATTGATTTCAAGTGTAACGAATTGTTTCGACCACGTCGAGCGAACGTCGGCGCGATATAAATGGGTTACCGAGTAGGTATGTAACGACAGAAAGGCCGTGATGTTTGCACCGAATCAAGAATGCGCGGAGCCCAAGCTGTATTAGTTCCAAATTCTTTGCATTTGGGTGGCATCTATATGATTAATCCTATCGCGACCTCTACTGTAGAATCATAAAAATTTTATGTAAAAAAATCTCACATTATACGTATACCTTCGTCGCATACCTTTGTTTCGCAAAAAAAAAACATATTTCTGATTATATTACGGCTAAAATAGATTTTGATAGATCTGATCGGCTTATCAAATCTAATTTTTCCAAACGGCAGAAATGTGATCAATGATTTATAAAAGTAAAATATAAATATAAATCATTAAACAAATAACATATACAGAAATAAAGGGTATGCTGCAGTATCTAAAAAATTTAGCTGGATAGAGATTTAAAAATAATAGTGTAGAATGTCCGAGCTGATTGCTAGAATGTCAAAACTTTTTGCAGCATTGCTCATGCTTGAGCATTCCATATAATTATTTTCATAGTCGACGGAAAATTATTTTAAGGTTTGCGTATATCTAAATTTTCAGATATTTCGGCAAAATTGTTCTTTTTGTGTACGTCATACGTATATGTATACCATGTATGTACACGTATACGCGCGCGCATAGTATATCTGAAAAGTTTCAAGATAAAAATTCGAAAAAAAAAAATCAACAAATTCAGATATCAACTTTTTCATATCAGGATATCAAGTATAAAACTCAACATATTCAGATACCGACTTTTACATAGTCCCTTCTTCTTTTGATACACGTAAATAGTGCTACAAGTGATTAAAACTATTATAATATTCTTTTTTTGGAATCGCCTTTAGCTGACGCGTTTTAATCAACGTATCTTGAGGTGATCCTACACGGTCAATATTACTGTCAGTATTAATAAATACTGACAATATTACTGATCGTGTGTGGTTAATATTGACGGATTGACGTAGACTACTGACGGTGATCTGGATTTTTATTCTATTGAGCATCAGTATCGCTTTATTAGGATCGATGTCACAGTATGTCACAGTGCAATAGATCATAATGTACGTAAAATCGTACATCTAAGTAAATATTTTTATTCTTAAAGTTTTTGTTTTACCATCGTATATGATTGTCTGAGACATGTGATTTCTGTTTAGATAGTGTAGTTTTTACTTAATAAAATCCAACAGATTTTTGTTTTGTTTATATGGCTTTGTTATCGTATATTAATGTTTTTCAAAAATGAACGAATGGGAATAGTAGACTAACCACAGCATGGAACTGTATGACTCATTTAATGACGA
>NW_017305843.1:1003415-1014395 GCF_001594115.1 Trachymyrmex septentrionalis | reverse complement strand
TAGACTAACCACAGCATGGAACTGTATGACTCATTTAGTGACGACTCTCTCTCTCTTATAGAACTTACTCAAAATTTTATTCCTTTAAAGAGATTTTCCTCGAGTGGTAAATGTTATAAATTTAGTTCCCTTGTGTCCAAATCTCGAAAACTAGGCTCATTCGACATGTTTTTGCACGAAATGAACAAATTCTGCAAAAAGAAGCATTGTTTTGTCCTGCGAAGCGATGTTTAAAATATATTTTTATAAAAGTTTTATTAATATGTAGCCAAAGATGTAGTTCAAAATACATTAATCTTTATTGTAATAATCTTAGTCGAATTATCCCGGGGCTAGTTGAATCAGATGGAACGCATTAGAAAAATGCACTTTTTTCATATTAATTATTAGTTTCCCTTTATTATTAAAATATTATTAGATAGTCAAATGTACGTAGTAACTGATGTAGAATTCATCTTTTCGATAAATCTTAATTTCGTCTGTAAAAATTCGAAAAATGAGTCTATTAGCCCCCGGTTTTCCCTACTCTCAGTATGATTCGACATTACTGATCAGTATTATTGATAGTATACAGTCACCTTTAGATCGATGTTACGTCGTCAAGATACCTACTCTTTTTCTAGGCACAAATATTTTTTTGGGAAATGAAGAATTCGTCGAGAACTGGCCTGGAGAATACTGCGCTGGTAGATTATTGCGATCTGTCGTCTTGCCACAATTGCAGCAAAACAATCGTGCAGGCGTATTGTCGTGCGAATTTAGCTATGTCTTCAGGCCGAACTGTGAATTCGATTTTTAGAGGTTTTTAAAAACGATTTCTGAAACACAAAATTGAAATGCGGGAAATGTGTTACCATTGATCAGCCACGATTTGAGAATTAGACATCGGTATCTTCTACACGACGATGCGCCTGCACACTGCACAACCAGGATTGTCTCGCAGTTTTTGATCAATGACAAGTCAATTGGTCTACCATCACTTTCCGTATTCGTCTGATCCGTTCCCCGTTAAGGACTTTTTCATTTCCCGAGATAAAATTGCATCTAAAAGGGAAGACTTTTTTCACGTAGATATATTCTTGTTTCGGAAGTCGGATCTCATCGACTTTTTAAATACCGGAACTGTAGGTTTATGAAGAAAGCGAGTAATATATATTATTACCAATCTAAGATAATGGAACGCGTTAGCTAAAGGCGATTGTGAAAAAGGAGTATCGTAATAGCTTCCAATCATTGTACCGCTGTTCTGTTGCGTGTATCGAAAGGAAAAAGGACTATGTAGGAGCCCGATATAAATAAAAAAAAAGCTGATATCTAAACATTGACTCTCTCTTCTTTCTTTAGAATTTTTATCGGAGAACTTTTTAGACATACTGTATGTGTATATTTTTAAATCGTAATACAGTCAAGAATATTTTTTGTATAACAAAGGTAGATGACGTGTAAGACATGTAGAGATGTAAATATATGTAGTTTACGTATATGTATTCCTTGAGCAGTTATCAGTAATTTACAGAACGATCAGGCATGTTACGATTGAAACTTGATTGTAGAAAGGAAACGCGCGCGCAGTCGGTTTAATGGAGCGAATTTCTAATGAAACCCAACGGGCGGTATAACGCTTGTTCCCGTAATTAAAATAAAAAATTGCGCTTCGTAACTCGGCGGATAACGCGCGCGAGCGCGCGATATCTCCCGGAATATTTATTATTATCACTCTGCGCCATTGTTACGGCAGCGCAATAGGATTCCCGCTAGCATCTCCGCTCAGGCGTGATTAAAGAGCAGCACGTAGAAGAATCTTGACAATTTGAGACGCGACTGTCGCGACGCGGTCTTAATTTCAGGAAAATTATGAATGCAGAGCAGAATTCCCCACCTCTCTCCCCCTCCCCCCCCTCTCCCCTCTTGTTCTCTTTCCATCATTTTCTTACCTGCTCGCGCGAATATTTATCGGCGAATATTTCCGCAAGAATATTCGAGCGGGATATAAATCCGATCCTTAACTACCAGAATATTTAACGGGCAAACGGCTTGAAAAATATTTGTCGTGGCAAAGCGTGATTTGAATCGATCTTTCAAGTAATAAAGTTATTATGTAGACACTTTTACGCCCCGTAAAGCAACATAGAGTAACCCCTGGATTCCTGTTTTCCCTTCATTCTGACAACACATCGATATTTTCCCATATTTTCAATATAAATATTTTGTTGACTATTTTCTCGCTTTCTTCATAAACCTACAGTTCCGGTATTTAAAAAGCCGATGAGATCCGACCCCCGAAACAAGAATATCTACACGTAAAAAAAGACACGAATTCGATCCCTATTTCTCACAGTAGAAAAAACATAAAATCGCTGTGCTGCTCGGAAATTTTTTACGAGTTTATTGTAAAATGTTGCAACAGCAACGGGCGATCCGCTTTTGAAGGATCGTCCTTTTTTTTTTCGCGCCGTGTCATGTAAAAACCAAAGTACGTTTTTCGCGTGTTCGTGCGATAATAAAATCTTTTTATTTTTAAATTAATCTTAATATTTTCCATAAAAATCTACATTCTCATATTGAGCTAAACGTAAGTTGAACAAAACGTATTGTAGATTTATTGTATAACAGCGAGAAAGAGAGAGAGAGAGAGAGAAAAGGAAAGAGAAAGCGCAACTACACAAAAACAGTATTAACGTTTAATTCTCGCGTTCAATCGATGATGCTCTTATCACTGTCACGTACAAGTTGTTCAGATAGCAGGATTAATTTTTTTAACGGATACAAAAAAATAACAGAATGTTTACCGAATCGAAAAACTGAAAAAAATCCATTTAAAGTATTCATTTTTTAATGCCTTTTATTGTGTTTAATTCTTTTATTCAATACTGCGCCATGGATATCCATTCTTTGTAAAATTTTATATCAATATGATTCGATGTATGATTATAATATCAAGCATTATACCGATATTTTATCATTCATTTTCATTTCTAAAGGAGATTATACATATAATAATGTTTACAATATAATATACATTATGTATATGTATAAAAGAAATGTGTATATTAAAACAAACGAGCTCTCTCTCTCTCTCTCTCTCTCTCTCTCTCTCTCTCTCTCTCTCTATACATGTCTTACATAACAATTTTCTCGTAGTATTTTTATCGAATTCTTTTTATCGTATAAATACAAGAGTTCATTAGCATAAAGCAATGCGATTAGATGTCCATTATGGGGTGCGATGCGGTTCTGTGGTCGATGTTACAACACTATATCACCGCTTACAACGGTCTCGATATCGACGTTACAGCCGCCAATGCATCTCCTCGACCATCCATGTCCAATCCAGAATGCGATTTATAACGACAACAGACGGTTTTTCAAGTTACAAACGATTACGCGCTATACACAGCGATAAACTAAAATATATGAAACTAATCGAGAAAATGAGTGGCACGAGAGACCTGTCATATTCGACATTATTTCTTTTAAAAAAACAAAAGAGAGAGATCAATTATTATGCGTTCAGCAAAAAAAGCAGCTTTGAAACTCTGTCGTAAAATTTTTTAATATAATTGATTTATATACGTTTAGATCCAAAGAAAAATTAAAAGCAAGACCAATCATATTAAAGAATTTTACAACAGTTGCATAGCTGCTTTTTCTGCTGAATGTATTGATAACTCGAACCCTCTGTCTATGCTTTTTTATGTTCTTAAATTATCAACATATGTAATTTTGTATGCAAGTATAAAAATATAAACTTTATCGAAATTAGTTAGTTTTTATCGCAATAAAATTTCTTTCTTTACATTTACTCTGTCGAATAAATATTGGAAAGCAAGAAAATTGGTACTTATATTAGATCATTGCATATGAAATATCGTATTTGGAAAGTTTCAGTTTTATAGAACTAAAGTAGACGTTTCTTTAATTAAATGTTACACATTACATTCTTTCACAAACTATACTTCAGTTTTATGAAATATTTTATAACTTTTCAAATTGCAGTAAATTTCTAAAGACTTTGAAAATTCTTATAATATTACGCTACGATTTCGAAGTTTAAAATCATACCATGTAATATTAAGAACAGTATATGAAAGAAATTCTCCCATAACATTATGAAACAAATAACATTCGCAATATATAAAATTAAGACAATTTTGTAATTATTATGAATCAATCCACCGACTGAAGAAATTTGTACTAGAAGATCAACAAAGAACTTTCTTCTTGAACATAAATATTTACCCTCTCTTTTTTTCTTTTGTTTCGATTTCTTCAGTGGGGTCGTTGATGTGGTACCAAGATCGATGAGGACCTGATAAAGCCACTCAACTGGTTTCATTCGCCAATAACTTCTCATCGTGTGTCTCTTTTTCTTTCAATTTGTTCTCTCGCATCATGGTTCTCTGCCAGCTCGGATCATCATAACAACAATGGTCTAAACTGTATGGCAGACTACGCACCACAAATTTCTCGGAATTCTTGATTGTTACGAAAGAACAAATTAAACCCGCTAACAAACGAAAAATTGTGTTAGCTTAAAAATAATATTTATGATACAGAAATATGTGTTTGTTCGATATGATTCTAGAACGTTGTTTCTCATAGCGGACATTTTTTAGATACTTTGTAAACATTGGTTAGTCATACATGTTAAAATAATAAACAAAACTTATTTCAAACAGTATTCTTTTTTAAACGCATCAATAGCGTTTAAAAAACATTTCAATAAATATCAATATAAAATCCTAAGTTAATGTCTGATTTTTATAATATCATAAAATATCAAATTACTTGTTGTTATACAAAATATTTTACACAAAAATAGAAAAAAAAACAGTACAATTTTATATATCTAAATTTTTGTATATTTCAAATTTTTAAGCAATTTTAATTTTATTCTATTATCTATATATATATATATACATATTTTTTTTGTATAGTTAGTTATTATTTTATAGTTAATTTTCGTATCATATATATTAACCCAAATGCCGATAAATTTTGTTTGTGATATGAATAGGACACATTAAAATTGCTAAACTGCAATTTGATGTGTCCATGTTATTTTGTTATTTATTATAAAACGTTCAGTAATATCTTATGTGACAGACATATAGATTCAATGAAATTTAAATCCGTCATAATGCCTTTATATCTCTTATTCCAAGCTTGCTGGTGGATAATGACACTAAGAATCAATAAAGCAGTCGACCAGCATTATCTTGATTCTTCTTTTTTATTCCTCGACATCTGACATTTCCAATTGTTTCTAAATCGATGCCCCTTCTTACAGCAGACAATTATACCATGTCATAAAGTAATCGGAGAACAATTTATCGTTCGTTCTTCATGTTTGAGTCATTTTGTTTTGATCAGATAGAAATTGAAAAGCTATCACTTTCTCATTAAAGAATAAAGTATCATATAACGCTATTGTGTTTTCGATAATTAATAAAATTAATAATTTATATAAAACATAAAATAGTATATTTTACTCGATATCTTTTCCTACCAGATAACAATAAATAATACCTTTCCTTTTATTACTATTAATATGGAAGAGCATACACATTATTACTCATGATGATGCTTAATATAATTAAAGATTCATATACCAATCTCGTAGAAACTTGTAAAATGAGTATGGCTGGAGCTCTGAGCAGCATTGAGATAAAGCATTCCTTCGTATCCCGAGTTCGCGACTTTACCGAGTTCATTGACAAGCTCTTCATTTCGAATGAACAGCAAACTACTAGAAATTAATTTATTGCCACGATTAACACTGGTGCATTTTGCAACGTGGAGAAACTCTTGCATGAAAATCGACACTCTAGTTCAGAATTAATTAGTTTTATACGTAATGCTTTGCCCAGTTCAATGCTTTCAGTATAATGACACAACTTTGTTATAAATTTTCCGATTTTACTCAAATTTATCCGTAATTTTTCTATGTCATTTGGCTACAGATTACAAATTTTAATGATTTAAAGATCATTTTTTATCATTTTTATCGTTCGTATCATTTTTATTACATTCACTATAAAAATAATCAAAAATTTTTTATGCGATTTTTTATTTCAAGAAAAGGTATAACTGTTGCTTTGAACAATTTTTTTTCTTTATTTTAGAAAATGTTTAATTAACTATACATTAGAATTTATCATTCAATTACTATTTTTTTACTTTTTTCATGCTTGTAGTTGAGCATTATCATGGCTGAAAATAACTCATTTCCTTAATTCTGATTAGCGTTAGTCGTTTTGTGCAATTGCATTCCATAGTTTTTCTAATTAGGCAAAATATTTGTTCGAACTCACCGCTTAATTGGATGTAGTTCGTGATAAAAGATTTCTCGAATAATCTCACCAAACACTTAACAAAACTTTACGCGAATGTAATCCTGGCTTTGCGGTTTGCTGAGGCAACTCATTTTCATTACACCGACTTCGTTTCTATATAGGATTTCGATACAGGATATTTTTTGCTGCTAATTGCTAAACGCTTCGAAGATTCTTCGTATAAATTGCACATACACATATGTGTAAAACATTAGGGAAAATCCTAATGTTTTTACTCTTCTATACAATAATTAACTGTTTAACAGTTAAATTTTCTCTAAAATTTCATAGTACACCATATAATATTTCGAAGATTTTTTTTAAATATGACGCCGTTGATAGAATTTTTTATGCCATAGCAGAATTTTTTTCAAGATTTTAAATAAACTAAAGAAATAAAAAAAATAATATTTTTGGTTATTTTCAATATTTTTTTTACAGAAAAATAAAAACTTATTTCTTATAAATAAAATCTACAACATATGCAAGGTGTTTCAGAAAGAGTTGGCCAAACTTTAAGAACATATTCATTGTAAAGATGAAGAAAATTCATATAAACATGGGTTCGAAAACGCTTCCTTTCCAAGTTATAAACATTTATTTTATACTTATACCTATATTTTATTTTATACTTATATCTATATTTTCATTACAAAAATTGCTGAAAATGATTTCTTTTCGCATCGACGTCGCATGGATTATTAAAGACGTTCAAAAATTCTCGGAATATTTCGTATTTTTTCACACGCAGCGATAATACGATTTCGAAGTACTTCCACAGTAACAAGGAATATCATACACGAGGAACTTAAGATATTATTCCCATAAATAAAAATCCAAAGGATTTTTCCCGATTAAATCGAGAACGTGCAGGCCAAGCGAGACGTGGTTCCTCCTCTACCAATCCTCCATCTATTGATGTAATTATTATTTACAGGAACTCTCGAGCAGTGCGGCTGAAATGTGCTGGAGCTCCACCATGCATGAACCACATTTGATTGCGTATTTGTAGTGGAACGTCTACTAATGTTAGAGGAAGTTGCGTTTCCACAAATTGTCTGTAGTTGTTACCATTAAGTGTAGATTTGAGAAAACTCGATCCAAGAAGGAAATCTCCAATAATACTATATATAGCCCATACATGAAAATTTATGCTGATGACGAGATTCAATAATACTATGCGGATTTTCGTATGATTATTATGATAATTTGTTATAGCATTCCGCGAAAAATTTGCTTCATCTGTGAAAAGTGTCGACACTTCAAAATTTGGAAAAGTACATTGTTGCAAATACCACTGAGCGAAACTTACTCGAGATGAATAATCCGCTGTAAGAGAGCTTGTACTCGTTTAATATCCTCCACACAATTGAGAAAGAAACGTTTTGCATTTCTAATGCGATCTGTCTCGTACTAAGTCTTGAATTTTCTGTGACTCGTCTAATCACTCGCTCTTCGATTGCAGCTGCTCGAATGCTTCTGCGTCGTCCTCGATTAACTATATTGGGTAAGAAAGATTCTGTTTCCCTAAGTCGACGATAAACCGAACTGAAGGTATTAGCAGGGCATCGTCTTTGAGGGAAGATTTCTTCATAAAGACGTTGAGCCTCTCTGCAGTTTCTATTAGCTCGCCTATACATGTAGTGGATATCACTAATTTGATATTACAATAAGCTGCCATGTTGATAAATACTATTTTCACTCTTAAATGCTTAAAAATAAAGACTGATTCCAATTTCATACAGACCTGTCTAATAACTCTTCGTTTACTTTAGAAGGTAAATAGAAGTACAATTCATGAAACGTCGAGGCATGCCGTCCGACGTAAATACGTACAATTTAAATAAGAAATGTTTATAACTTGGAAAGAAAGCGTTTCCAAACCCATATTTATATGACTTTTTTTCATCCTTACAATGAGTAGAAGTATGCTCTTAGAGTTTGGCCAATTAATTCTGAAACACCCTGTATATAAAATTATAATTTGAGTTTTTAAATAAATTTTACTTCATGTTCGTACGATTTATTTTCTTTAAGTTATGGCTGTTTGAATTTCAGACTTTTTGTAGAATTCAATTCAACAAAATAAGGTAACTGGACCCAATTTGGGCCCACTCGCTGTTTGTGTGTAATTATATGATTAATTTAACAGATGACAGTAGTAATTCGAGTAGAAGATCCATACGACTCGATTGCATTGATTCTTAAATCATTTTATTCATTCTGTTTGTGACATTTGTCACAAATATGTTTATGAAGATTGTGTGGGATTAACTAAAAATGGTAAAGAGCTTTTTACTTTTCCAAACTGCGAATAGTAGTTCATATTTTGAAGAAGAAGTTAACACAGGTATTCAATGTTTAAGTTGCTAAATAGTTTTTTTTTTTAATATTTATATATCAATATGTTTATGCAATAAATATAAACTTATAAAAATAACGTTGAATCACTTTACTTTCTATATTTTCCATATTTACATATGAAAAAGAAAAAGTTACATATATGCAGTTCACATTGAGTACAAATTTTGCTAACGTAGCCCAAATACTACTTTTTTTTTAATCTTTACTACATCTGTATATGAATATGACTCTTTTTTTTTAACATTCAGAAATGTTCCCGTTTTTTACTGTGACCATTGATTTTCAATTTTGAGAGAAACCTCAGCAAAAAATTTAAAAAACTCTCAAAGCTTAGAGTGCCCGAATTCTGTCTGATTAGTTTATCTTTTTTTTCTTTGATAATACACATATTCCGAAGATTCTTTGCGCGTTGAACGCAATGCCATCGTCAGAATTTGCGTAACGCACAGATCAAAATTTTTAGTAAATTGAAGTGAAATGAGCCAAAAACTATCTAAATTTACTATTTACTCTAATTTATTAAAAATTCTAATGTGCTATATAATTTTTACCGACGGCATTCCATTCAGCGCAAAATATCTTCAGGATATGTACAATTCAAACTAAAAAAAAATGATTTTTTGTTGAACTGTGTAATGATATAGAAAATCTGAAATTCATGCAGCATAACTCGATAAAAATAAATCATACGGTAATGATTTAAAATTTACTTAAAAGCTCTTGTATTGTACTTTTACTTATATGCCGTTGAATTTACTTACAATCAAGGTCTCGATCATTTTTTATCTATATCACCTCAATCCTGACGCGGTTCTCAAATACAGTTGTTAATGTTGTTTTCGGGGCGGAAAAATCTTCAGGAAATATACTATGTATGGTACTTCGGAAAGAAAAAAGTAAAAAAATTGGTGTCGAGCATCATTTATATTAACTTTGTTATTTATATTAACTGTCTGCATATTTCAAATTCTGCACATTCTATCAAATAATTTGTACATGTAACAACTTTCAATTTGCAGCGTGTTCAATCTAAAATAAGAATGTAACGTATATCGGATTTTTAGTTTTGGTTTTCCTGACATGTCTGCTCGCAGGGGACATTAATGCGACTTTCAAGGAAACGACTAAAAGAAGGTATCAAGGTAACTCTTGTAGCTGATCGTGAAACCAGAGAGGAAGCATACGCGTGCCAAGGTAAAACACTACTGATAGAATCGAGATCCGACTGCCATGGAGGCACTTGAAGGATAAAGTTCGGAGGCCTCCCCCTGGAAATCTTTAGGCGATGGAAGTTTTCGGCTTATTCGCGCCACGAGGACGCTGCGATGCATTGCACGTTGCATGCATAGCAGCGGTGCATCGCGAACGCACAGCCAGCGGCAGCGGTGGCGTACGGTAAACTATCGCGAAACTGTATTTAACTCGTTGCCGAAACTTGCCGTACGAGAACGTCGAATTCCAACTTGCCTGGTTCGTTGCTACCCGGTCGCGCGCGCATTTACTATTGAAAAATGTCCTTTCGACAACGTCGATACGCTGCCAATCGTGGCGGCCACTGGAAATTACTTCAATCTATATTTAAATTAAATGTGAATTTATCGAGTGTCGAATGTGACGCGCCTGCCAGTAAAATGAGAATGCCGTATTGAACAAACAAACTTTTTTTTTTTTAGTTTAAAGCCTCATTTCACGATAATTAGAACTTACACGTATTAATGAATGCTTTCCTGTTAATGGAAGTTATTATTCCTGTTCAATAAAAAATGTTCAAACATTTAATCTAGTCGTGATCACAATGTTTTAATTGAAATAACGCGAGCAATTTTGTTTCTTATTTTATCTTTAGATAATATTTATTTTTACAATTTTCTGCTACCATATTACATTTCTAACAATTATTTAATTTGTATTCGGATGATTTATTCCGATAATTAAAGTAATAGCCAATACTAATCTATATATTTTTTCATTTTTATTTTTATTTTTACTTTATTCCTCTTTTTCTTGAAATTAGACCTTATTTGTCTGTCATATTCTATTAATTAAATTATTGTATATATTAAATCATTCAGATTAATTATAATTCAAATCAATTAAAAGAACGTACCATATTATTTCACATTTTTTCTACCTTTATTATAAAATGTTCTTCATTGAAAGAAAAACTATATGGTAATTGAAACTCTATAATTACATATTATTATAATTATAATTATGATTACTATAATATCAGTAATAATAATTATATGTATAATTTTCAATCAATAGGTGAGGGGGGGGG
>NW_017305843.1:1001763-1003068 GCF_001594115.1 Trachymyrmex septentrionalis | reverse complement strand
ATATAATTATAGTTATAAATACCAAACAATTTTTCTCTCATTGTTAGTTTTAAACAATGCTTTCTTTTCATATTTTAACGAATACAACATGTTCAAACATTTAGGTTATTTAATAAAACGCACCCAAAGCAATTAAAATAATATTTAATAATATATTTTCTATATCATTCTTTATGTTTGCCTCAAGTTTGATTTCTAAGCATAATTTACCGATAAAATTATTATATGTATATTTTTTTCCATAATGTTTATGATTTTTATAAAAAATATAGTTAAAAATTTTCCTTTTGTCAAAAATTTTATTTTGTATAAAATATCTGTTTCAAATATTTTTGAACATTTCTAATAAAAAACAACACATATTGTTGACATATTGTTCATTAAGAATCATTACTCTTTAAGAAAATATTTTAATTTACTAGCAATCGAGAGTCCACAAAGAATATTTCTTCATTTAAAAATTGTGTACCTAGCAAGGATTTCCGAGTTTAATCTTTGTAGTCGTTTGCAAGAAATTCTTGGGAGATAAAAAAATATGGTTTGTACGTGTTGGCACGAGGATTGCAAAGACTTGAGGAGTTGAAATGAAGACACAGTGAGAAAGATTGAAGGGCGGCTGGAGATAAGGTCAGATACGAAAAAGTACGGTGACAAAAGTTAGAAATGAAATCAACGTCCGATTCGCTGCGACTAACGACCACTATAATTAGAGAACCGCCGAATCCGCCAAAGTTCCGAACCGCATTGGTTGGCTGACTTTTCAATTTCGCGGAAGAAAGATCTGCAGTGCTCGGTGAAAGTTCGTGCTCGCTCAAATTAAATCTGGGATGTTGTTGCATTCAATCTCCGTAATGGCGGCCAAGCCATAAGCGGTCGCTCGTTATACTGATATTCGCCAAGCAAAAGAAATTGTTTTCGATAACATCCTCGATTCGTTTGGCCGCGAATAACAATTTTTTCACGTAATTGTTGCATCCGCTTAAACGAAAACTAAATTAAAAATTCTATTTGATAGGCAAATGATATAAACGATAGAGTTTATTGATTTAATATTAAACGTTTTTCGTAATAGAAATCGAAGAAGTTAGTTTAATATTTTGTAATTACTTTGTACTAAATTAAGATTATGACTTTTAGTATATTAAAAAGTTAGATTCTTACAACAGGTACTATTAAAATGACAGGTCAAAATTTTTTTTTAATTAAACCGTCAACCTCAATCATTTTAATGTTAGGTAATTAATTTCTGCAGATAAATAATCCAGAATGATTAAAACGTTTGGATATAATATATATATATATATA
>NW_017305843.1:995405-1001722 GCF_001594115.1 Trachymyrmex septentrionalis | reverse complement strand
TATATATATAATTTATTAATTTAAACTTCTACGCTTTATATATATGTATATATACCTACACATAATATATTCAAATTCAAGTTAATAAATTAAACATACATAATTTAATATTCAGAGAATAATGTATAACGTCAGACGTCTAAATATGATATTCAGTGAAAATAGGATAATAAATTTATCGCTTTAATTTCTGACTGCAAAAACTAGTCACGTAATAAGTATATCTGGTGTTTGCAGCCATGATCTATAGTAGTTAACTATGCAAATGGAACAGTATCTTTAATTTCTTTAGTAAAATAAAGTAATATAATAATCTAACAAAAACTATAATAAAAAAATTCTTTGAATTCTGATATACCTGACTCGCAAAGCACTACACGATATAAAGAATGTAATACCATAGATATTTTTATAGCGATGTTTTAATATTACCGCAACATTGAAAATGACTCGAGCGAAGTCGAAACGTTTGTTTTGTCGTTTTGTAATTTTTGATTGAATTTTAATTAAAGTTTGTTACTACATTATTGGCTCTTTGACCTTCTTTTGCATATATTATAATAAAAGAATCATCAAAGTGCACTCTGATACAAGTGTCAAAATATAAATAAACAAGTGTATAATGAAATATAACGTTATGCAACAAAAGCATGTCGGTTAGTGATATTCATTATTTAAGGGATAGATAAATAAAAAAAGATAAAAATAGAAAAACTTGCCTATAATATTTTTAATACTAAATACTATTTAAATGGCTTTTATTCTCAAATCTGAATGTGAAACACTATTTATTTGTTCAATTATTTTTCTTTTACATTCGCTGTTGCTGCAACGAAATTGTCGACAACAGCAAAAAAATGCCATTTACGGTAAAATTTAATCTAGATCGTATTTCGATTTACCAAACAGCAAGCTGACGTGCACGAATAAGCAGTTGCGTAGCGTCAAATTATATATCTTTTCGTATTGGAACTATTAAACAAAATTCCATTGTCGACATTTACCTAATGGTAAAACAAAAAATATATCGAAAAATGAAATATGAGATATTTTGACGTCTCTTTGAGAAAAATTTGAAACATGCGTTAACTAAATGCACTTCAGTTTTCCTTCATTCGTTACATTCATATATATATATAGGTTTTTTTTAGAAACATTCAATACTTGTTCCAATTCATAGGCATGTTCGATTTTATCAACACATAAAGAGTCGCGTTTGTAACAGTTAATTAAAGAATTAAACATACACAGATGCAATCGACATCATTATCTTTTGTCACAGGATGTAATTTATGGCCATCAAAATTTTATTTCAGTGTCGGGGTTTCGCGTTTGTCCAGTACGCTGCAACGATTGCGATATGTAATAATTATTTGCGCAGCGAAGTTGTACGACAGCGAACCGCACAAAGGACCGGCAACAAGCATCTACAAAGCGCATTCAAATTTCAACCAACGAATCGATCTACCGTTTTGTATCTCATCGCCAGTTAGCAAAGTTACACCAACGACCACCTACAATTTATTTCAATAAATGGTGTGAACGAAACATTCTCTGAAAAACTACGGAGTTTTTCTAATCACATATTCTTCCGGTATTGTGATGTAAATATTACAAATCGCATTCTTTATAAAATATAAGTTACTTACGTTGATATTCATTATTTAAAAAAATTACTTTCCAAGATTTATGCGAGTCTATTCTAAGCAGAATAGTAAGGGTCGTAACTTGTTCTCGTATACCTATAAGACTTGTAAGAACTTAGGACTGAAATTTACCTCTTATTGCATTGTTGTCTTATTCTGGTTTTGTTACTAGTAGACTTTGTAACAGCAATTTTGCTGACGCCTAACCATTTGCAAGCTACTATTGTCTATTGTATTTATGTTTACGTTAACTATAATCTATTGTATCATACTTTATATCTATTACTCTATTAATGTTACTCTGTTAACATGTAGTTTTTCAGACAGCTTTGCGATAAACTAAATTAAATTAAATTAAATGTTTATAACTTTATACAATATCTTTACAGACAGCTTCTTGCTAGCCATAAGATTTACAAAAAAATCATAAATATTTTCGAATAATTATACGTCTTATCATACATATAGAATTACAACTCATATAAGTTCTTACAAGTCTGATGCGAGAACAAGTTACGACCCTTACTATTCTGCTTAGAATAGACTCGCATAAATCTTTGAAAGTAATTTTTTTTAAATAATGGATATCAACGTAAGTAACTTATTTTACTTTACTAAGGATGCGATTTGTAATATATACATCAATACCGAAAGAATATGCAATTAAAAAACTCCATAATTTCTCAGAGAATGTTCCGTTCACACCATTTATTCACGAAATTGTAGGTGCTCGTTGGTGTAATTTTACTAATTAGCGATGAGACACAAAACGATAGATCGATTCGTTAGTTGAAATTTACAATGCTCATAGAGAATTGATCTATTGGTTTTAAAAATAAACAAAAGTACTAATATTTTTTTTAATTAAGTTCACTTACAAATTACGAAATATAATTCATAATTTGATTTAAGTAAAAAAGCATTTGCTAACGTTAACGTAACAATATACATTTATAAACGAATAATTTAGATAAGGCTCTAATGAGTAAATTATAAGTTAAAGAAAAACCTTTAAAAGCCAACGCAGGTTGTAAGTGTAAATATATTTTATTAAAATAGATAAATATTATATATGTTTCGATCCTATTTTGGATCCTCTTTAATGTAAACTTAATATTCGAAGGAAAATGACGTAATAAATAATCGTAAAATTCGTCAAGAATATAAAAGAGTTAATACGGTCATACGTTGATTAGTTCTCACGTCCATCGATCTATATCTTGTTGTTCATTAAATACCAATAAACTAAATAAAATAGTGACACAATATAGAATACTGATGTTGTAAAATGAGTTGTAACAAAATGTGCACTTACATGAACAACGAGGTCGATAATAATATCTGCGCGTACATGATCGTCAAACTTTCAGAAATAAATTGATTAAAAAAAAATACAAATTATTAATAATATTATAAATTGCAAGAATAAGGATGAATTATAATTTACATGAGAATGCTGATATCTAATATATTATATATGACGCTAATAGTGAGAACATTATAGGTTGATGAGAGTGAAAATAATCACGGATTATATAAGTCAAATCGATAAACAAAGACAGAACAAAGAGAAAAAAGCGTCATGAATCCGTGAAAATATTCAAATATGTTAGATCTAGAGATAAAGTTTGTAAATTTAGTCCACATTTCTGTTTTTTTTATATATATAAAACATCAAATTATACCTTGTATTGTAAGAATTAATATTATCTCTTTTATATTCTTGACAAATTTTACGATTGTGTTATTTTCCTGCGAATATTAAGCTTATACTGAAGATCTAAAATAGGAAACGTATATTTATCTATTTTAATCAAGTATATGTATTTACTTACAGCCTGTGTTGGCTCTTAAAGGCTTTTCTTTAATTCATTATCATATGTAAATTGTGTTCTCATTTCTATCAGCAAAAATTCAAATTGAACGCACAGTTATCTAAATGAGATACCATAATAAAGTAGCAATTTATTTGATATAAAGGAAAGAAAAAACAGAAAGAGATAGTAAGAAAGAGATTTAAAAATCCTGAAAAATATAATTTTAATAAATTTAAAACTAAATATGAAATCTAGTTTTTAATTTACAATTTCAACACCAATGTTTCTCAATCGTTTGCAATTATAAACTCTACAATAATTAGATTTCTAGTAAATGCCTCCTCTAAAAGAAGAAGGACCATTTTCTAACAATTTTAGGACCTCCATTTTATCGTCAGAATTGTTATCTCATCCAGGATCGCGATCGAGCGCGACATTTATGAACCCACAGACGATATTAATCTTTAGAAAATAGTGCAATCAAAGGGCGAGGGCGGAATAAAATTCTTGAGGTTCGCCGATTCGTCCCTATCTACAAGGGTAACGTACCGCGAAAGGCCTTTTAGATTATTACACCTTAGCGCGTGCACAGGTCGAAGGGTGAAACGGGAATCGCGGTTTGCAACAAGGGGTCAGCTCGCTCGTATGTACAGCTCAGCGACTCGCTTCTCTAAGATACTATGTATTACTATGCCTTTGCTCTTTATGTACTCCGCATCCTGCACCGGATATGCACTTACACGGTTACATATACACGAATGCGCTCGTATACAGAACTCGTACGTAAGATCATGTATACTCGTATACTAACTCGGGCTTATTAATACGCTGGATATTGTGGTTCCTAATTTACTAGCAAAACTTGATTTTGCTTGAAAAGCAAACATTACTCTTTCACTTTGGTTAAATAATGACAACGAATTCTCAAATTCGGAGATAAGAGAATCTCAAATTTCGCTGCAGTGACAAGAGGTATGTAGGTAACTTGATTATACAAAATATCAAATGAATGAAAAAGGCCACACTGTTAAATCTCTAGTATCAAATTTAACTTAACGTGAGTCATCACTGCTCCTACTCAATCATATCGTTATTTTATACTAAAACAATGGTTATATTTGACACTACATAATGTCAAATTAACACGATGTAATGTCAAATTTAATTATCGTTTTGGTAAATATTAACAGCAGAGCGACTCACATTGAATTAAATTTGATACTATAGATTTAACAGTGCATATTCAATCAAGACGAATCTTAGTAACAACAAATTTCAACAATTTCTAATGTAAACAAAATGTGCTTGCTTGATTATTTATCAGCCTCGAAACATAGGTCTAAATTGAAGCTGGAATACGTAATCACAAATTAAATTGGCAAACAATTTAATATTATTGATGCTAATAAGCATCCTTAAAGCACTGCAAATATAATTTATGTGTTTCAAGATTGACAAATAATCGGCATGCAATTTGTTTGAACTGAAAATTGTAGAATATTCGCGCATTGCCTTATGCGCCCGATTATAATTTTTAAAAATTTCCAAAGGTTACGTGAGTTTGGTTGTGTTGGAAGATACGGTTCTCTATTATTTTCCCAAGGGATTTAGCGAAGTTATATCTCGTAAGAATAGGACGTTGATAAAGTCGTGAATTTTGAAAGTACAAGCTAGCGAAATTTTTAAGGTTCTCAGACGCCAAATATAATATATAATCACTAACACATACACACACACACACACACACACACATGCACGCATTTCTCGATTTTCACTTAACTATTGCTAAGAAAATATTATTTTTAAGAAATACATATTTTCAATTTTTCTTTCTCTTATTTTTATTTCAAATCCATTATTCCATTATATAAAAATAATTATAATTTTAAAATTATAAAAGGTTTATAAAGGTTATGAATTGAAATATAGAAACGAGAATCTTTAGAATAGTCTTACAATAATCTTAGAATAATCTTAAGAACTTTGCAGATTATATTATAACATTAATATTATTGGACATAAAATGCTATTATTTATGCCATTTGTTAAATTTAAAATATCAGTAAGCATATTTGAATAGTTCAATTCTATCGCTTTGTTAATATATACACAAAATCAAATATATAATTCGTATTTATTTTTCACATTAATCACACACAAAAATAAACTTTTAAATTAAATTAAATATATTATATTAAATATAAATATAAAGCATAATGAGTAAATAGATGATAACCTTTTTAGAAAATTTACCAGCCTTATTTCACAATTTATTGACTTCTTAAGGAGGGAAGCGAGCTAGAGTTCGAAAATGTACGATTCTATCCCGGCGGCTGTCTAGGAGCGTTACCTTCGGTTAATCCAGCAAACGAAACGACTGGTCAAGGTAGTACATTAAGAATCCTTATGCTCGATTTCACGCGTAACGAATGAAGTCGAGGTGGCTAAAGCCAGCGAGGGAGTAAGAGCAGAATTTATTCGCGAAAGAATTTATTTGTTGTTAACGGCGCTACGCATTAATCACAGACTTTCGCAATCGGAGAAAATAGTAAAGATAAAAATAATAAAGAAGGATATTGAGCTGAAAAATGTATTGCCAATATAAAAACGTCACAATATGAACAATAAAACAAAATAAAAATATTTTCAGTTAATGTAGGCCATTCAGTTTAATCAAATTGAGATATAATCGAATTACACGTATTTTATCATATCAGACAGAAGAATGATAATGATTATATTTGTAAACATCTGTAAAATTTGCTTCTAAAGCTGCGAAATTCATATAGAAATGCATCTAAGAATATATCTTCTCTTCAAAGTGTTAAAACAAGAGAGGAGAAAGAGAGAGAGA
>NW_017305843.1:983635-995389 GCF_001594115.1 Trachymyrmex septentrionalis | reverse complement strand
AGAGAGAGAGAGAGAGAGAGTAAGGAAAGACTATAATAATATAAAAAATATATATATATATGTATATAAAAGGATTGAGAAGGAACACGTTATCTGTAATACTGTTATTATTTTCGTTGCTTTTCTTTGGTAATAATTATTAAGCTAAACTTTTTTTTATATTTAAAATTTTATTGTAAAATTTTTCTAACAAAAAAGTAATGTTCTATCAAATAGTTCTAAATATCTAAAGATCTATTAAATAGTTATGAAGATAATAATGGATTAAAGAGACCCTCTAATCAGTCGCGACATCAAAACAGCCACCATTTGATTGCTCCACCATTTTTTATCAATTTTCGCCTATATTCAAATACCTATATTTGTGTTACTTTTTAATTTAAACAATACAACAAATTTATAAGGAAGTAATAAATAAATTTCTTATAGATATTTTAAGTATGTGTCGAAATAACGCATGCACAACTAAAAAATTGTTTAGCATCCTTGAAATTATTTTAGAAAATCAGATGAAACTATTGTATATAGTTTACTAAATTCCTTATAATAAACTCATACAAATGTTAGTTAATCTTACAGAGAAACGAACTGTCTTTTGGCGTCCAATTTATTCTCCCAACATTTTTTGCCCATAAAGCACGATGTTCACATTTTAATTATATAGCCTTTGGCTGTTGAATTAATTATTACAAAGGGGGGCTGCGCAGCCAACCGCTGAATTCGTTACTGCAAACCCTTATTATTTTCATAACTATTCAATAGATCTCATTATTTTTATATAATTTAGTTAGAAATATTTTATAATAAAAATTTTAATATAACAAAATTTGGTAGTTCGTATTTTAGGCTGCATTTTGATAGTCATTGCCAATATTGAAAATCTGCGATATATGTATATGTTAACTATAAATTTCCAGCGAATAATGGAATGCATTCTAATAACAAGAATAATGTTCAAAAATTTCTAATAAAAATTTTAAATAAAATCCGCAGTTGTAAATTTAATTTCTTAAATATAAGTATATGTATTAAAAAATATAAATATTAATATAAAGAATTGTCAAGAATTTATTAGATAAATTTAATATAAAGAACGACTTGTTAAGACTATAGCTTAGAATTTTAAGTTCCTACTTTAACATTACAAAAAAGTAACGAATCTTTACTTTCTAAATAACCATAACAAGACAATGTTTCCAACTCTGATATAAACTACTCATTATAATATAAATTATTGGAAAATAGAAGTTGCTACTTTAAAAAATTGTAAAAGATGAAGTCATAGAACGGATGCTCGTTTCGCTGGGTCGCGAATGCAAGCGGTGTACGTTAGATCGACTTGTAATAAGTTGTAACCCCATTCTCAACACGAAAAATCGCTTTGCTGCAGCCGAATCAAGTCGCGGCAGCTTACCCGTACAGGGAGAAAAAGAGAGGGAAAAAAAAGGGAAACGCGACATTTTTATCGCCCCAACATATACAATGGCTCACGATCAATTGCACCCGACGATATTGAGAGGCCCCAAGGAGGAATGCGGTATACACGGATGGTACAAAGCGGACAAGAAAAAGCGATGTTCATCGAAGCTTAAAATACGCCCTTATCATATTGCCCCCACACTATGTTAAATGCCTCATGCCCCAACCGTTGTCTCCTTGTCTTTCTTCCTTGACTTCGACTTACAACCTCCCCATTCACCTACCAAATCTTTCACGCGGCGATTCTACATGCAGAAACGAGACAAAAGAATGCAATTCCAACGCCGGCAGTTGTATGTACCATCCCGCGATTTTCCTCTTTTCGCGAAACGTACGGTGCCAAGAGCCGAGTGCTGTTCCTGAAATATTTCCAGTACCACTGGGGGGTGGGTGTTATGTGGTGGCTGACGGTGGTAGTAGCGCGTATGCTGGATCTCGGTAAAGGGAGAAAAAGAGATGGAGAGAGAGGGGGGGAGAAGGAAGAAGAGAGGGAGAGGGAGAGAAAGAGAGAGAGGGAGAGGGAGAGAAAGAGAGAGAGAGAGAGAGAGGGAGAGAGAGACGAGGAACGGAAGCCCCAGAGAACTCTAACAAATTGTCATTTGCAGTGCAATACTCGTTCCGTCCGCACAATAATCCAGCGCGACGTTGGCTGGCATCGCGGGCGTCGGGAGAAAATCCTTATACAGAGCGGAAAATGCTCGGCCCCGACTAAATTAGACGCCCATGAGATTCGGTTTCAACAAGAGTCGGACGTACATCCCCACGAGAACGAACATCTTCGGTATGCACTTTGTCATACAATAATTTTATCAACGATCGAATTGTTACATCTCTTTTCCGCTTGAATTTTATCCATGTATTTGTACATAATTCTAATTCCTAATTAGTACTTTTTTTTTACAGCTAATACATATATCTTTTTTTTCGACTATCTTTCTAAAATAAAACATTGTTTCTTTTGATATCTATACATTTAATGAGTTAATTAAACTTTCCTACCGTCGAAACCGATAAACCTTACCCTCTTTCTTCCTACCCGTCCCTTCCGCCCCGCAATAGTTCTTTCGATGCTTTGGAATGTTCGCAGGAAGGAAGCCGGGCTTGAAATCTTTTTGAGACCGAATGATTGCGCTCGAAAGGAATCCAATAAACGCACTCTATTGTTGCTGCGAACCGCGGCTAATTGCTAGGTTGGGCTTAAGACGAAGTAATATTTTTGAGAGCGAAGAATCCTCGGTGAAATATCGACGCGTCTCTATCGGAATTTTTCTTTGGTCTATAACAATTAGATCCATTCTTCTCAAGTTCGCATTTTATAGATAAAATGTTTAAAATCAATTAGATATTTTGTAAACTTAATGATAAAATACGTAATTACACATTGCGTTGTTAAAAAGAGAAATTAAAAAACTGTTAAAAGTTACGATTGCAATATAATTTCGTTTTACATAGGATTGGTGCAAATACGAAGCGTGCAAGGATAAATATCATAAATACATATCCTATTTATGAAGAATTAATATATTACAACAAACATTAATTGCATTACGAATCAGCCACTAAAAACAAAAGTTCGATAAACAATTTTAACAAAACGATTGTCGTCATCCCTCTCTCTTTCTTCCTCTCTCCTCTTCTCTCTCTCTCTCTCTTTAAAAAATATGCAATATATTTTTACTGCAAAAAAATACTTCTCTTATTAAAATTACATACTTATTAAATTATTATTTTTATTTTAACAATGTTCTTGTTCTTTTCCTAACAATTCTTTTCCTTATAAGAGAATTCTTTTCATAAAATATTAAAATATTATTTTTATATAAATGATATAACATATTAAAACATTTTTTTCAGTGAATAAGTAATTAAAAAAAAGAAACAACTCTCTCTCTCTCTCTCTGTTTTTTATGTTAATTTTGCGACAGCATTTTGTTATAACAAGAAAATTCTAACTGGCAAGAGAATCGGGAGAATTCGATTACAAAACCGAAATGATAACTTGTCGGACATATTGGGTCGCATCTGACCCGTTTCTGCCATTTGCGAACTATGGCAAGTATGTCCGGCGTCCAAGGGTTAATGTAGAGGTCGAATTCGAAGAAAGGGGTCGTAAATTGCATTAAACGACATTGTCCGCATTCCAAAATACCGAAATTATTCCTTACGGTACTACTATGATTGAAAAGATATTTATTATCAGCGTATTTTCATATCATCATTCATTTTTGTTGTAAAATTATTTGTTGAAATTTATGAATAACTGCAAATTTTAATAAAACAATTGAATAGACAAATCTCTCTGTAATACTTAAAGATGTACACAAATCATTTAAACATTAATTTTAATATTTTATGTTTATATTAATCCGTACATTTTCGAATTTTCGTTACAGGAAAGTCGTCTCGATATTCAAGTCATTAGTACCTGTCATTATCAGTTAATGAGGCAGAAAGTTTTAATTGTCAATCATCAACAATTTCATCTGGTATCATTTTGTGGCATGATGTATCGGGCTTTGACGTTGGCATTTGTACCATTAATGAAAATCAATTTCGCGCGAAACGCTGCGAACATTACTACGTCATAAAATAATACTCGCTGTAATTCTAGATAAAGCCCAATTCCATTTCCGACTAGTACTTATCCCTTTCCGTACTACGCTCTAAAATTAATCTCTTCTAATAAAGAAACGGAGGTAGCTTCAAATTTTATCCTTGGAAATGCGCGGAAAAACCTCTCATAACCTATGCCGTTGTACTATAATACATTGTACAATCTACTAAAAAAAACGAAATAAAAAATTTTACATCTTGATTTTCAGTCATGTGTGATTTAATTATTATCTCCGCGCTATGCTTAAAAAAAGGCGATGTTTAAAATCTTTCCGAGGTTGAATTATTGCACCAAGAAAAACCTTTTTAAGTTTCTCCATTGTTGTTGCAAGTCTTTGCTAATTGAGAGATAGAGAGGAGGGGCGAGAGAGAGAGAGAGAGAGAGAGAGAGAGAAAGAGAGAAAGATGGTCCTTAAAATCGATCGGATTTCAGTAGACCGCGAAACGGATGCCATAGCGGCTGCACCAAGGAGATATGAAAGATCAAAGGAAGTAGAACACGAATGCACCTGCAATCACTTGACGAGACTCTTTTGTGCGACGCATCCTCGAAGAAGAAAGACTCTTTTGTGGACGCGAGTGAGTCGGCCTATTTAACGATATTTCTACCATTGCGAGGTGCCTAAAGAATTTTTAAACAAATACACTTGTGACAGCACTAAAATGGACAGTTTATTCGTTAACTATCATGCAGCTGATAAACAAATTAAACTTATATCCCTTATTAAATAACGTGTTAACACAAAGAATTATACTACAGTATATAATAATAATAATAATATATGGAAATATTCAAGTATTTAAAAAAATATATAAAAAAAGGTTGAAAAATCGAATAAAACGTAGATGTTAGTGCGAATAATTATAAATCTAATTTTATTCGCATTATTGGCTATTTTTAAATTAATATTTGTTTTTCCATTTTGTCATTTTTACCGAATATAATTGTGTATACACCGAAATATAGATAGAATTTCTAGTCCAAAATAAAACTGTTTGTATGATTGAATATTATTTCGTGAATCAATATTTAATAAAAACTCGATATTTAGCAAAAAAAAAATGATGCAATACTTTCCATGTATCATGTTTTAAAACTTTTAGGCTACAAATAACTTTGTAATTATTTAGTTATACGGTTATGTGATTATACGATTAATAACATCGCGTTTTACTTTGAGACAAGCAACTCGAGATTACTTCATTTTACTCAGGGACAAGTAACTTAAGTTTATGACGTTCCTTTATAAAATGTTAAGCAATTTCGCGCATGGACTCGGGCATACGTGGAAAATTAATGGCACTAAAAAACAGCGACGTCGAATGAAGATTCCATTATAATTTGAGAAGAAGAAAGAAAGATAGAAAGAGGAAGAACCGTGGAGGAATGTACATTGTACAATACATGCACGACGCGAAATTTCTTTCTATAGAACTGAAGTAGACACCTCCGAGAAGGAAAAAGTTCATTCGATGCAGCTCGGCATACCGCCGAGAGGAATTTGATAAACGTGGCGTATTGTTATTACAAATGTTAGAGCTAATTGTAATTAAGAGAATGTACATGGATCCGCGAATTGAAATCTTTATGATCGATTGGAATGCGCGCGCGCGCGACGATAGTGGACTTTAACGAAGATATGCGCGATGCAATGCTCGTTTTGCAGTAAAACTGCAACGCGAAATAATTGATCGGCGGCGCCGCCATCGGCCGCCGCGCATTCGCGTTAAAAACATTTTATTTGCATTCTAAATGTGACTTTTGGTTTTATTTTGTGGACTGCATGTTGCGCGACGGGCAACAGCGACGGCGATACGTTGCGGCGCCAAAATTCCTGTCTTCCTTGCGATTCTCGTGCGATTCGCGTAACCATTCAATTCTTTATCGTAAAACCTAAATAATAGTCAACATTCTAAAAGCATCAGTGGCATTTCCAAAATTCCAAAATGTTCTTGACCGTTTTTAAATAAAAATTATTATGCTTGTGAATTATTCATCTCTTCGCAGTTATCGTGTATATATACATATCGTGAATTTTAACTATTTCGCAAAAAACGTTAGATATTACATTTCATTTGTTTTATTCTTTCTTCTCTCTGCAGAGAAATAAACAAAAACCTTCAAATAAACCTATTCATTTTTCCATCAAAGTGATATGTAAATGAGAGGCATTTTGATATTGCACAAAATTGTATCGTATTGTTATCATTTCATTTGACAATTGTTACATGGAGAAACTCATTAACCTGTTCATTGATTACTCATGATACATCAATTGGGCAAATTGCAGAATTTATAGACGAGATTTATCATGAGATATTACGAAGATCGAAATACCATAATTAGTCGGCACGCGACACCATTAATAAACTGTATACGCGATCAAATCAATTTATACGTGCATTTTCGGATTACAATAGTATCGGGATTATTGTCACTCCTGAGTTTAAATCTAGATCCAGATATCAATAAGAACCCATATTAATTGATCCACCAATGTATAAAAATAAGAAGACATTTCTTTAAATAAAGATTACATTTTGCTTCGTTATGTTAATAGTTTTAATGAAATTAGAAACCAATTTCTTTTCGCAATTTCTAGAAGTTGTTCAGATTAAAACTTCTATTAAACTAACAGAATCCAAATTAGCAGAATCAAACCAATTTTTTGTGTGGGGTGGAAGGGAGGGAGAGCTGAGAATAAGACTGTCAGTTAATTCCACACAAAAAAATTTTTTTTTAACGAAATAAGCATAAAAATTTTGTTTGTGGATTTTGAGAGTGCATAAATAGCACATTATTACATAATTTATTCATTAAGATTTGGTTAAATGGAGAGGACAGACGTAAAAAGTCACTCGTTACTGAAAAAAGTAACTTATTTGTAACTTATTTGTAACGAGTTACTTCTACTCGTAACGAATAAAGTAACGTGTCGATGCAAGTAATTAATTACTTTTTTTAGCAAATAACGAGTAATCGTGATAAGTTATTTTTCAAAGTAACTTTCCTAATCTTAATGTAATCTTAGCGAATTCAATTAGACGCACTCAATGCGCGTTGATGCACATTAAATCTGTCGTACACAAATTAATAAAAATAGTATATAAATTCACATTAAATAATTAAAGCATTTAAGAGCTTCGAAAATAGAAATTCGTCATACTTAATTAGATAAGAATACATGCGTTTTATTAAATAAGCTTTAATATTTTTCGACAAAATTCCTCGAGAACTGTCCAGAACTTTAATCGGAACTACTCAGTACTCTCAAAAATTTTCGCGACATAGGAAAGATCATCGAACATTTTTTCAGAGTACTGAGTAGTTCTGGCTAGAGTTCTGAACAGTCCTCGACGAGTTTTGTCGAAAAGTATTAGAGCTCAAAGCGATTAGATTAACGTGCGAGATATGCGACATTTGTTGAGTTCTCGAAAAATTTCCAAAAAATTTTTTTTTCTTTTTTCATTGATCGGATTTGTCTTTTATACATCAGGAACTCTAGATATTTACAAAATAAAGTTATTAAGCCATTCAAAAAAACCTATTCAATCTTGAATTTCGATAAGAAGTTAGCATTTTTAAAAAATTATTAAAAAATGGTTATTAAGCGAATTGGATTAAGCGAATCACGCGTTAAAAACTATAGAGAATTCTTCGTTTCGTTAAAACAAAAGCAGGAATTCTAATCAGAACTATTGCATCTAAAAATTAATTTTCCAAAAATGTTTAATTTTTTCTTATTCTTCGAAATTTTTTTTATGTATCAGAAACTTCAGATATCCACGAAATGAAGCTATTAAGCTGCTCAGAACTACTCAATCTCGATTTTCGATAAGAAAAGTTAGCTTTTTTTTTAATTATTTAAAAATAGTTATTAAGCGGAACTCTTGTTACAAACCATATGGAACTCTTCATTTCGTTCAAGGGAAGTGGGAACTCTAATCAGAACTTTTGAGTACTATAGTTGAGATGCTAACTTCATACACCCTAAAAATAATGACGTTACTATACTTTCATTCACTGGCATGATCTCATACAAAAGTGGATATTTTATTATGTTATAATTCAGGAAATATGTAATATTAATTACAAAATAAAAATAAAGCTTCTTTTTCTCTTACAAGAGAATATAAAGAGAATCAACTGACTTGTTTATTAAGCACAGCCAATGAAACGCGATCTATATCACATTTTTTGTTATTTTTTATTTAATTTTTTGCTCTATTCCCGATTTTTTTGCTCTAAACCGCTAAAACCACCCATGGCTGTACTAGCTTAAGACTAAAGTTAGCACAGCCACAAAGAAAAAAAGCAACAAATGAAAAATTAAGTACATATTCTTAAACTGCTATTTTTTTGCTAATTTTTTGTTCTATTCCCGATTTTTTTTGCTCACTATTCAAGTCGAAAAATTCGAGCAAGAGTGTAGAAGAATATCACAAATCGGAATTTTTTGCTCACTGTTTAAATCGAAAAATTTGAAGAATTCGACCAAGAGTGTGGCTGTGTTCTATTCTTAGAGCAATTAATTCTACAAACATTTTAAGACCAAAATGAGCTCAGCAATTAATTGCTTTAAGGTACTTTATTCTTGTACGCGAGCCAGCACAGCGAGCCACACTCTTAGTCGAATTTTTCGACTTAAACAGTAAGCAAAAAATCGGGAATAGAGCAAAAAATTAGCAAAAAAATAGCCCTTCAAGAATGTGTATTTGATTTTTCATTTGCTGCTTTTTTTCTTTGTAGCTGTGCTAACTTTAGTCTTAAGTTAGCACAGCTATGAGTTTTAGCAAATCGGCTGGAGTAAAAAAATCGGGAATAAAAAAGTAAAAAATTAGCAAAAAATGTGATATAGATCGCGTTTCATTGTGCTGAAGTGGCTGTACTAGCTTAATAGATGTAACTGACTTTGAGCTATTGATTCCGATTAATATCACAATACAGATATTTTATTCTTGAAGTTATTATAAAATATAAATTGTAAGTAAGTATTAACAAAGTCATCTAATATTTTAATGAAAAAAAATATAAAATATTAGATGAGTGCAAAAATATCCGATTCCAAAGAAATTTTTATGTAAGTTCAGAATATAATATTTTACTCACACAAATTGATAAATTGACAATAAATTATACTTAATATTCGATAAAGTAAAATTTTAACTTTAAAAATCTATTGTTTGGAATTGCTATCGATAATTTTTAACGGAATTATGAACATAAAATGTTCTTTATATTTAATCCATAGGATAACTCAGTAACAAAAAAATATTTGAAATATTAAAAAAAAATAATTTTGTAGAGAAAACTTTCAAAAATTTTTGGAAATTCATTTTTGGACGCGTGACAGGTCCATAAAGTGAGAAAAAATTCCCATTTTGTCCAGTTTTAATTTTGTATACGTAAAAATTACTAAATGCACAGAAACTAAAAAAATCATAGTGACTTTTCAAAAGAGATTTTAAACTTTAAAACCTTTCTTTTACATTTAAATTTTGTTCATTTTTTCAAAAAAGTTTCTGCAGCTGCTAAAATTATTGAATAATAAATAAGCTTGAATTTTTGCACTCATCTAATATTAACTCATTTTCAACGGTACAAAATTAGAATAAATTTAGTTCTATTCATTTCTGTGTTTTCTCTCTTTTATTTCAAAGTAATTCTGCCAGTCTAATATATTAAATTAGCAGTGCCATAGTTTTCTTAGAAATATATATATATGGTATAAGAAATAAAATTATTTTTGTACAAATTTTAGTACAAATTCAATCCTATTAATTTCTAATCTTACTTTTCTTTTATTTTGAAATGATCCCACCAGCTTAACATTAAGCTAGCAGATTTTCTTCAAAATGATACAACTCAATTAACTTTAACACAATTATCTTTAATACAACTTAGTATAAAATAAATATTCCAAAAGATCCAATTTAGTTTTACTAATTTGATCCTGTTAGCTTAATAGAAATTATAAAAATATTTATCAAGATAAATATTCATCAAGAATATTTATCAATTTCAATGCAAATTTAAAAAAATCCACATTTCTAAAACACATATATAATATTACTGCTTTATGAATTAATTATCGAAATATGCTCAGCTGTTCTTTTACTTGTAACTTGATACAGATACATGATATGTACTTTACAACAATGTTGTTATACAACGTTAGATGTTTTACAACGAATTAAAAATTAGACGATTCATGCAATCAGAGTTGTGTAACATTGTAGGATAGAAATGTCTTTCTATCAGTCACCGGTTGGCAAGTAGTCAAGAGAAACGGTTTACGAGTTATAAAACTACGCCTTGTATAAACTGCAACCATGATTGGTCGTTTCGCTTTTGTGATGTATAGTCTACGACATTAACCGCTCAAACATTACACTGAAACTACGCGCTACATCCTCGTTTACGTCGCAAGTTTGTACTATAACTTATCCCGTCATCTTTTTCATTGATATCACGATACGATTTCCCAAAATTCTACAAACTAATCAATAACAAATTTTGTTTTACTTTCATATGATTTATAAACGTATTAAAAGTACAAATATAGATATTCTACGCGTACTTTATAATTTCAAGTAGAATAATGTAAATAGTCGGAAGAATAGTTTTGAAAACTGAAAACTGTACGACAAGTAATATGATTTTTTTCTCATATTTCTGTAAAAAGACTTTTAATCGATCAAAAAGTTCGTATGTGAGAGGTAGCTCGCTCAGGGCATAGAAAATTATAAGGGAAAATTAAAAAAAGAATTGGATTTCAGTATCTATTGTATATCAGTATATAAATCGATTTATAGTGAGAGAAGCGTAGTCAAAAATAAAGATTAGTTGTATAAAGGGCAATAATGTAACGTCTGAAAGGGGTAACCCACTAATTCCTTTCTCCTTTGAAATTTAACACCGACGTCACACTCGGTACACCTAAGCGAACGGCAAAAAGCTCGTTCTGTCGCGAAAGCTTCCGCGCGTAAACAAACGTTAGCCGCATCGAGCTGATGTTCCTATCCCGACTTTCCTCTCTACTCTTTTCACCGACGTGTTGGCAGTCTGCGCACTTCGATTTTCTCGCGAGTTTTCATCGTTCCCAATGGCGTCATCGGTGCGAATCAACGGACCATGTAACAACACGATTTTACTTATGTTATGTCGTGCAAATCAAGTCGTTCGCGAATAATTGATAATCCGCGTATATAATCGCTATCTTGATGCATACATCAAATGTCTTTTTATTCAAACGATCCAGTTTTTTCTTGTCGTAGTAGAAAACGATTTCAACTATCTCTCTAATTTTTATAGACTTCACATATGTATATCACGAATCAATTCAAAATAAGAGAATCAATTTTTTTTTTAAACGTTTTAAACTTGGAATATTTCTCTCTGATTCCTTTTAATCAAATATTTCCAAAGCCATGTAATGTAAAGCAAAAGTGCTTTAAAAAAAATTTAGCAATAAAATAACATTGGAAGTAGATATCTCGTAATTATACGAAGCGGTTTTAATATTGTAAAACTTTTATTCAAAAAAATTTCGGTAAGCTTCAAAATAACGTTTTACTCACTAACTCTGCAAATGAGCATATATGTAAAACGTATCTCTTATTTTTGCTTGTTCTCCTCTCTCTCTCTCTTTCTCTCTCCTC
>NW_017305843.1:975756-983535 GCF_001594115.1 Trachymyrmex septentrionalis | reverse complement strand
CCCCTCTCTCTCTCTCTCTAATATATTTGAAGCTCATAAAAAGATTGGAAGGAAATGAATGGAATTTTTACCCTTTCTTTTTTCCTTATTATTTCTTTTTGACATTTTTATATGAACGTTACATTCATTGAAATATTTCAATTAATGATAAATATAAATTCACGATATACTGTCTGGAAAATTTTAATCTGACAATAATGTACATCGAAATGCATATTCTTCACTATATACAAAAATAAATTTGCGCGTACTAATGGAAAATATGTTATACAGTATATAATGCGCCAAATTGCGCGGTTGCCAAACAAGTGAAGTTGCATTCAAACAACAAGTTTTTGCCGACGTGAAATGAGACATGTATTTTACTTCCGTAAGCTGACCTACTAATCTAAGAATTAATTAAATCTGCTATGCTAGCGAGATTTCATTTCATGTCTGTAATTCTTCGTGTACATTGCTCGTATAATTCACTTCCCGTATATGAATATTTGGCAAAGACACGAAAATACATAAAATGTTTCAGAAATTTAAGACTTAATCTATTTTATCTCATTTTATTATTTGTTATTAGATTATTGCAATATTAAAAAGAATATTATTTCCTTTTATTTAATCTGTAAATATACAAATGTGTACATATATATATATATAAGCAAAATCTTAAGAAGTTAATTTTATAAATATTAAGAGAAAGAGAAAGAAAGAGAGAGAGAGAGAGAGAGAGAGCTATAAGTTATACAATTCAGTTTTCCATTCTCATTTTATATACATATAGTTTTTTATTTTAGTCTCCTGAGTCTAACGACATTGTTTATAGTACTACAGATTTGAAATTGTAACACTTCAAAAATGTCCATTTATTTTTAAATTTGTTTTTAAAATTTTGACTTGAAATTTCTAAAAATCTGAAAAGAGGACTTTCTTTACGTTTTTTCAGTTATATAATATTTATTTATTTCTCATCAAGAATCCTTTACTTGAATTCGAAATAATCTGTACTATTACTGAGCTACTCTTCCGGTTCATGAAATATGTATTAAAAGTGCCGTGATGCCGGTATACAAATTAACTCAGCTGCCTCAATTTAAAAAGAAAAACGCGGGGACGACGTATCTCATTTGGTTGACGCGTCCTCGCATTCCCCACGGAAACGCCTCGCTCGAAAACTTTCCCGAAGAATCCGACGTAGCGACGTCTAATGCATCTTGACGCGCGTTTCACGAGGAAAATGCGGAAAAACTGCGCGAGCACTGAATGTCGACAAATTCAACCTTCAGGTGGCGAGATCGTGACAAAAAGTCAGATTGGCAAATAACAATGTCCTTATCGAGATTACATGAGAGTCAATTTTTTACGTTTCTTTTGTTATATTTTTTCTCAAGTTGTGAATTTTAATACAAATATTTAAAACAAAAAGTATCAGAAAATATCTTATAATTTATTAAAATGCAAATTTTGAATTTTAAACTTGAACACATGTTATTGGATATCTTTAAAATATTTTAACTTTGTTATAAATAAATAAACATTGTAATCAAAGATAAAAAAGGTATTAAATTATTTTAAAGTTTGTAACAATAATATTAATATTGTTAAAATTTTATGTATAAACAATTATTAATTTTCATTGGTAGTAATATAATTATTAATAATACAATTAATTTAAATTTCTTACGCGTTAAGTTTTTGAACTAAAAATACATAAAAATGTTTCGGGAAAAGTTATAAAATATCTACAAGTTGTAAATAATATCACGCAAGAACACAATAAATACAATTAATATTTTAAAATTTAATTTGAAATATTTAAATTGATATCAAAGTTTCATTTTCGAAGAGTATATTTATGGCGATGGTTTCAAAATTTTATCAACTAAATACCCTTTCTACCTTTATAAATCTACCTTTATAAATCTACATTATAAACTGCTTTCTATGAACTTTTGTCCCATAATTAAAAGATTACTATCACAGAAACGCGCTTTGCTACCAACATATTCGGTAGAGTGTCAAGTAATTTACAAACCAGAATGCTCTAAACATGAAGTAATACGCGTTTCGTAACAAAAGAGGAAACTTTGATGAAATGCGAAAAGACTTTGTGTAGTTTTGGAAACGTATGAATAAATCATTTCGCGATGAGAGCTACAGTATGATATTTTGCAATTTTTTTACGAACCTTTACAAAAATTGGAATTAAAGTGATACAACACTGTTAAATCTGTAGTGTCAAATTTAATCTAATGTGAGTCGCCACTGCTCCTATTCAATTATATTGTCATTTTCTATTGAAACAATGGTTATATTTGACACTACAGTATAGTGTCAAATACATAATATAGTGTCAAATTTAATTATCGTTTTAGTATAAAATAACAATATATTTAGCAGTAGCGACTCACATTAGGTTAAATTTGACATTATAGATTTAACAGTGAAAGATTATGAAATTTTCTAATTTTAGTACTTTTCTTATATTATTAATAATATATGCTTTTCTTATATTAATAATAAATATGTAAAATTGATAGAATGTTTTAGATTTATAAAAATCTGTACAAAAGTCATATTTCATATTACGTATATCTACAAGAAAAATTAAACTTTCCGCGCTTTTCATTTTACTAATCCTTCAAAAAAGGCAAACTCAATGTTAATTCTTACTGTGTCAAGATTTCTGCGACGCGACAGAGTAAAATCATATTTGCCAGCCACATTTTGCTCTATTATTCGCAATTTTAATCAATTATCGAAATGTTTGAAGCCAAGTAGCTTATTCGTTTAATTAGCTGTCGGAGCTTTGCAAACCCTCAAAACGTTCTCTTATTTTATTCTCGCTTCGAATAGCCGTAGTTACTTCCGCTTCGCGCTCAACATTAAATAACACACACTTGGTTTCGTTTAATCGGCCAAGTACGATTACAATTATTTAACTATATACTGCCATTTCGTCTACGTTATTTTCTTGTTGTTGCTGTTTTTGTTGCAAGGATTACTACTACGAGTCTCTAATAGAGATTCCCAATTGGATGGTAAATATTTAAACGCGAAACGAATCTGACTACGTCCAAGTCGCTTGCTGACATTGCAATCACGTTGAGCTTTAAACGCGAGGTTGCCTGAGAAATTAACTTGTGAAGATTTGGAACGATTAAAATAGCATCAATTCGTAAAATTAGTAATTTTATTACTGTTAGAAATTACTAAATAAAATACTAAAATATCAGATTAAGAGAGAGAGAGAGAGAGAGAGAGAGAGAGAGAGAGAGAGAGAGAGAGAGATAAGTATATACATTAATTATATGTAGCAATATATTATAAAACTTTAAAATCTCTTTTATACATCTTTTTTTCACATCATATTTAAATTTGTAAGATATTATAATTAATAAAAATTTTCAATAAAAAGATTCAAAATTATTATTATTACAAATCTTAAGGTAAATAATTTTATGGAATGCATATTTGCATCGTTCATATCAATTAAGAGAGTAATAAAAAAATAAGTTATAAATAACATATTTTTCCTCCAGATTACATCAAAATATAATCTGCCTATGGTAAACAAGTATCTATTTATTTGTAATGTATCAATTTCGAAAGTGATTTATAGTAAGATTACACGGGAGTGTAACTCGAAGGAGCGACGATCACTAGTGATAATTCCGCTGCTGGAGGAGAATGGAGCAGTCGGTCGCGCATTTTCTTTTCGCATGCAGCGTAGCGACCAGCCTTGATGGTCCACGAAATAACGGCGACATGGCGATCTCGTTAAAGCCGCGGTGTGTAAAATGGGTTAAAAACCCCTCATTTTCACGCCCGAGGGACGAAATTACGCGGCCGGAATACCCGGTGGCTTTTGTCACCGGGTGATTCAATTGCCGCGTTACCAACAAAAGTATACGTCGCTTTGTCCGCGTGTACACAAAGCGACGTTACCTCGCGAAAATTGGAATAATGTCCGACTCGCAAAGAGCTTGCGCACGTGCCTTCTTACTCATCCATGTAAAGAAAGGAATTATTATACGAAATCTGTATACGCAGATATTTTTTAATTATCTCCTTTCACGATCCTCCCTTAGTGCACTTTTAAATTTCATTTCGTTTCAATTTTCACATAGCCGTATGGAATAAAACCCATTAGGGATAAAAAAAGTGATATAAGGTTTCGTTGCCCGACGTGATATAATCCTTATTATTTTAAGATAAAAACAGTTTCTGAGAGAGAGAGAGAGAGAGAGAGAGAGAGAGAGAGAGAGAGAGAGAGAGAGAATAAAATATACATATATTAATGTTTGCGTTTAAATATTCACTATCCGATAGGAAATATTTATCACAGATTGTCGCAAATATAATTCTCGCAACAACAAAAAAATAGCAAAAAAAAAACAACTCGGAATAAAATCAAAATTAAATAATTTTAGTCATATTGAAATGACTAAATAAAGTCGAAGTCGAGTGTATTTTTTTAAATTGTTGGAACTATAAAGTTCACCATAAATTGTTTTATTCGTATGACTTTGGTATACTTGATTAAATCTATATATATATTTATATTTCTTAACTATTTCTTGTGAAAAACATGAAAGGAAATATGTAGTTAATCATTAAAAATTTTATCTCACCATCGTTCGTGAATATTTAAATTGCAAATTAGTATAATACTATCGAGAGAGTAGTAGTGCAAATGTCGGAAACGATAGACAGATTAAGTTCTGTAACACTGTTTTCGAACTACGTGTAACAACCAATGGAATAATAATTCTCTATCAGTACTATCTATTAACAAGACTGATAGATTTACTCAATACACACGATACACAGCGAAACTCAATTATTGTATTAAAGCGATCACATGTTCGACGATCGATATTTACTACTTCAAAAGTATACAATATGTAGTAAACAGTATCCACAAAATTTTATCTCACGATATAAGTTCCGCGACGATACAATAATATCGATTTATTTTTTACGTAATTTTTTCTTGAAGGACATATATACGCGATTATTGATCCACCAGAAATCTAAATTTTCGTAAATATACTAATATTTGTGTCAGAAATGATTGCAATCGCGTTTAATGAATAACACTGTATAGACCTCATGTAAAGTGTCAATCAATAAAAGCATAGACGGCGCTTTCCGTTATTTAACTCTTCGGAAACGCATATAGTCGTACCACAAATTCAATCTCGTATCTGGTTGCGTCGATATGATGTAACAACCGATCATATTTATATTACCGCTACATATTGGAAAAAGTGTGTTCCGTGAACGTGCGATATCCGTCTGTTTTCCAAACCGTACGCCGAGCTTTTACCAAAAACTATATTCTGTTGCGTAAGCTCGTGTGTTAACTCTTTCCCATACCGTATTTCAATATTAATTGAAAGTCATAAGTTCTCTCTGCTTTCCTCGGGAACAATCAATCAAAGCACTTGGATGTTTATTGGTCTCAAAAATGTTGGAATAAATTATTCGGAACGAAATATATCGATAGCAGACTGTTTAATTTAGTTTAACTCTTAGCAGAGTTAGTGTTATTTATCAATTGTTACAAAGTGCCCCAACATCGCAATATCAATTAAGTTCATTTGTATCTACTATTTATGATGAATTAATAATTAATAATAAGTTAACTTATTGTTAGCTATTAATTAAATATTTTTAATATATTGTACTATTTAATACACATCGATATAAAATAAATCTATGTTGTTTCAGTTAACATTTCACTTTCTAAGATGTATCATAAATATCAATCGAAAAGTTTAATTTCGCATTACATTTTTTTTATTTCGTCCTAATCAAATATATATAAATTTTTCTAAATATTCAATTATATCTGTTCTAAGATGTAATTTTAATTTTTTTCTCTTACTCTCTAACTTATATGATATCCCGATCTTTTTGCAAGATGTGTAATGTTTTTCCAACACTTTAATAACCATTAAATATCCTTCGTGTGCTCAATCAGCTGTAGATTATTTAAATCGGCACTCACCGATTTCTTGATTGGTTATCCTGGCATGGCAAGTGCTACAAGCACAAAGTAGAAGCGTGAGAAGCGACGCGAGGGATCCAAGGGGGGTGGCCATCTCATCTCGAAGCATCTCGACGCTCCGACGTCACGTCACGTCACGTCACGTCACGTCGCGTCACGTCGCGTCGCGTCAACTCGTGTCAACGACACACTTGCCCCGCTCTTCGTTTCCTTTTTACAACACCCGTCGTCTTCTGTCCCTCGTCGTCGACGAAAAGCGCGAACCAGGACCCAGGCACTCTTGGAAGCACTTTCCGCGACTCAAACCCTCATCGTCGAACTTTCCTTCCACGAATTCTTCTCATTCGTCCGCGAATTTTTCGTCGTCACCTTCGAACACAAACCACACACTACATTAAAATCATTAGTAAATCACAAGAACCATGCGCCAACTTTCCGCTTTCTTTATTTCTTACTTCAGAGACTATGTACTCTACATGCCCATCCTTTTGTAGAGAAAACTAAGAATATAAGTACGCGAATTGGTATTCCTTAATAAATTTTATTTTTATTTTAATATCCTTACAATATCATGATTATTCGCTCCATTCCTACCATCATGGATCACTAAAACCCGTTTCATATTTTTATCTATTAAAAATGGTTCAAACAATCTCTAGAAATTTACAAGCATACATTCAACTTTCTAGAATAAGTGTTTAAACTTCATTTTGGAAAAATAACAAAATATAGTATAAGTTATAATTATCGAAAGACTCATAAGTTAGGAAAAAATAAGGAATCGCTCGATACAATGTAATATATTGACGAGTATGATATATGAAAGAATAAATAATATCTTTTTCTTCAAGATTTGTTCAAAAATAACAGTAAAGTAATCTGCTCTTATCATATGTATTTTGCTTCTCTATTTACATTGAGCAGAGAAGTGTAGATTAAAGCAAGACAACAAATCCCTAACTTGGAAGTAATCTGGACTTTAAATAATCCAGACAGTGCAACTTGGCTTTAAGTGTATCTCAAATCGGAATTAGATTGATCCCGAGATAGGTACGTTACTTCCTTTAATATAACATAAAATAAAGAAATAAAATTTTGTAATTTAAAAAGAAAAAGTCGATTTCGAGGTTGATTCACTTGAATTTTACAGAAATCCCCTTCATAAAAATTAAACTTTTCTTTTTTATAAAATATAATCTTGTAAAATATAAACACACTTTCAGTGTGTTCAGACTGAAACGACTCTCGTTTGCGAAAGACAATTATTGTACATAACAAAATAGAAGGATTCTTCCTATACAAAATAAATAACAATGAATAAAGGGCAAAATAAAAATCAACACATTTCTTCAAAAAAGTCAAATAAATTTAATTCCCCTTAATAAGAGTTAAAAAATACAATTAAAAGAATAAAATGCAAATAAAGAAAAGTAAAATAGAAGAAAATATATAATAAAAAATAATCAAAATAAAAAATAAAAATAATTAAAAACTCAGTGTTCCTAATTTAGAATTTCCTTGCGAGTATAGTGTAACATTTGACACCACGATTTCGGAAAATTGCGACCCCTGCGAATGTAACATGCGAGCTCGCGTTACCCATTTCATGTAACGCTCTTACGACTCTCCCTCTCGAATTCTATTCCGCAGATTTTCCTTTCTCACCTGTAACGAAACGCATGCAATTCCAATGGTAGTTACTGCTGCCGCTCTCTCGATAGCTGACAGTGTACATTCAGCGTAATCACGTTGCTGTTTCCTTTTTCCCCCCC
>NW_017305843.1:971067-975656 GCF_001594115.1 Trachymyrmex septentrionalis | reverse complement strand
GAGAGAGAGAGAGAGAGAGAGAGAGAGAGAGAGAGAGTGCGTGTGTGTAAATGAGTGAGTGAGTGAATGACAAAGAGAGAAAAAGGGGCGGAGAGGGGTGGAGGGGGGAGGGGGTGAAAATATTTCATCCGGCGAAGCAATTGCTTCCGTCGCGGATAATTCGACCGACAAAAATTTGGGAGGAGGAATATGTACAAAAAAAATATGCATGGTTCTAGCGCACGGTCATATCCGCCGCAGTGATAACGGCGTGCTTCTTGTCCGAGTTTTTGATGCGCGGCGCGACGGGCCTCGTCGATTGTGACACGGCAGAATGACACAGTGCACCGGTGCAAATATCGCGATTGTCGTTTAATCGAGTTACGTGCCCCAGTTATTATTTTATTTACCGATCGGTCGTGCAACAAGTTTATCTCCGGATACTTGCCGCGTAGCCACTGTTATTATCCTTGTTACATCGTGACTCATGTGCGTTCGCATATATTGATACATCGTAATATATCGCGTCGTGCGATTCCATTAACTTCGACATAAGAATACGCTCTTCGATTGACAAGTTGCATTTAAAAAAAAGTAACGTCTATCTAACTCTATCCCTAAAGCAATAGATTTATAGATTTATAGTAAAACGTATACAGGTTTCAACTGTTTGGTTTTCTTAGAGGAGAAAATAAAGTTTCTTGGGAAATAACAAAAGACAGATAAAAAGATAGGAAAAAGAGTCCATTTGAATAAAGTCTTTTCTCTCGTATACTCTTTCTGGTTTCGAAGATGTTACGGTGAATACTACGTATAGTAGAAAACATCCTAACGTATTAAAACTTGCAAATCTCAACGACATTCATAAAGAACTATCCTAAAAGTAGTGAAAGTTCCTCAATATCAATTGAAGTAAATTATCGGGGGATACGTTTCGCAATATGGTATATCTACTATTATCATATGTTACTTGGGAATTACAAACAATTAAAAAATGTAAAATAGTACATGAACGCAAGATCGCTTTGAAACTGTCGCATTTTGTAAATGTATCCGTCGAAATTGTAACTGTACTTTTGTAGTTGTTGTGAATATGCTACGTTGGCGTGTCAACAAATATGAAAGAACTACAAACATCGAGAATGAAAAAATAATGTTTGGAAGTATTGCTCGTTTCTTGATAAATGGCAATTAACAAATTTTTAAATTCAGCGATACAAATTACTAAAAAAAACATTGAAAAATCAGAATGAAGTATTGAATAATAGATAATGAATTATCTAGTTGCAGTATATTTTTTACAAGTGCAATATTATCAGACTATTATCTGTTTAAAACATAATATCGTTGTACAAGTAAAAGTAACGACTGTTATAAACACACAATGCTATTTAAAATGCCACAGTACAATTAGTAGGGAAAATTACGAATACTTTAAATCAAACGGCTTAATTTGATGCTACTCAAGACCGACAAACAACTGGGCCTTTAATTACTTTTTGCGGGAGAAACTTGGAAAATATAAATAATTAATTTCTCTCGGCACTCTTCTCCGTCCGCTCGAATATCTAACGAAGCAAAAAATAGCAGCAATTTTCACAATGGATGAGTAAACAAACGAGTGAGCAAGCAAGTGAGAGGTGAGCATGTATCGAAGGATGTACATTGCCCGAGAAAATTGCAATGTAAAATTGTAAAATTGTAAGCGGACAGCATCGGATCGTTTAATTCAAGACTAATTAACGGTTCAATCACGTTCCACGTACAGATATCGCGAGGGACCAGGTAAATTACGATTCATTATTCCACATCGGACAGAGTCTATACGTATAAAAGAAGTGCCCACAGTTCTATTCGAGAGTTAAACCGCTAACTGAAAATTTGTTCACTAATTCTGCAATATCTGAACATTTCCATTAATAAGAAAGACGGTGATTAACAATGGAATTTTATTTTATTTTCAGCATTAAATACATGCGATCTCAATATTCTAAATAATATATATACATTAATTTTTTAAAAATTTAATTTAAATTTAGTTTAGATGAAAGTAACATATAGATACAAGAATCTACATGAATCTATTTGAACTTACATGAATCTATATACTGAGAACAAAATATCCTAAATTTTAATAAATATTTATTTGAATTGTATCCACTAAATATTTATTAAATATAAAAAATATATATTTATTTGGTACAAAAAACATTATATTTAACAATCACTTCTTTTTATTAGGTGAATATTTATTTATTGTAAATAAATGTTTAATTGGCAGTATTCAAATAAATATTTATTTAAATTTAGGCTATTTTTTCTCAGTGTATTATGAAAATTTTATCTGATAATTTTCTGAAAAATATAAAACATAATAAGATAACACTATTGTAGTTCTACACAGAGCTCCTTAAATAATAAATCATATAATATAAAACTGTAATAAATATTTTGAGAAATTATAAATTATTAATTGTTTAATTGATTAATTAATTGATTAATTGATTAAATACTTAATTAATAATAAATTGTATTATTTTTTTACGCATATAGACATTCAAATTTTTTAAATTTTAAAGTTAAAATAGAAAATCATAATTATTGTACAAAGCATGTTAATTACGTTAATTTATATAAAAGTAAAATCAATGAAAAAGAATTAAAGTGCAAAAACTGGTTAAATCCATTGGCGAAAATGACTCTTCATAAATTTAACATATCAAACATTCCGCGTCTTTTAGTATAAGAAATGCAGCTTTAACAATTCTAAATAAAGTGATTAATTATATTTCATATATTTTGGTTTTTTTCGTAAAATATTTTACATAATATTGGGAGAATACACAATTAAAAATATATACAAATAACGGCCAAAGACGAGCGAATAATAAGTAGAATAATAAATGTTGAACTATAATAAATTCTTATACAATAATAATTTTAATATTAAAATAAATCACAATAAATCACAGAATAATTTTTATTTATACCATAGTAAATTTAAAAAGTGAAGCTGACCAGTTTTTATACCGAGCTCTCTTCAATTCTTTTTATTCTCTATGTAGTAAATAATTTAGTTTATTTGATACCTTTACACTATGAAACTAACGAAACTGGAATACTAACAAAATTGGACCACTAACAATTTCTCGTTAAAAAGTTCAAGATATTTAATGAATAGAAAAACCAGTTCAGAAATGATACTCGCACAATGCTTTAATAATCAAATAAATAAAAATATAAAACTTGTTGTAATAATACCGCTATCACAAATGGAAACATTTCATGTCACAATAATAGAGCAATATTTTGTTGTTATTACATGAAATGCTTCAAGAGTTACAAGTCTTTCAGTTTCATATTTATTTCAATTAGCTTTTTTTGCATGTATGAATATTCCAGATGGAAAACTGACGTTATTTGTCATCATTTTTAACGCCAAAACGACGACAAATAATATTTCAACTTGCTACCTAAAATATCTCGTTTATATTATATTTACTATATTTAATTATTATTATTATTATTATTATTTAATTAACTAAACTCTCAAGTTTATGTCAAAGATATCCAACATTACATTTGTCTTTACACGACATCAGAAAAATACATAACATCCAGATTGCAATTTTTCGGCGAGAAGAAATTGATAACAATGGCGTAATTAATTCGTAATCAATTGAAAATTACGGTGTGAATTAGATATATCACAGTGCAAAATACCAAGGATTCCTAAGACACATACCAAAATCTATAGATGAATACAGCATATAATGTCAGGAATGTAATCGCCTACCCAGTCATCAGATTTCCATGTAAATGCATTGACGCACCTACCGGTAGAATTATTCGGTGGTCACCCGCCCGAAGGATCGAGGGTCGAGCCCTAACTATCTTCTCTGCTCTGTCTGATCTCTACACGCTTATAAACGTACCGGATTGACAATAGGTGAATTTAATGACCGCGAAAATTCCATTTCGCTGCGTATGCGATATGACATCTGGCGACACTGTCGTAACGAGAGAGAGATTCCTACCCCAAACTATACCTGTCTTTTTTTCATTATTATTCAAATTAAATTCGATTTCAATGAGATTTAATGCAGATTCAATAATACAATGCAATATTAAATATGCGAGATTGCAAAATGTACGAGTGTTTCAGAAGATTCGCGATATACGAAGTTAAATGTACAAATGTAAATCAGTGAATCAAATCGATACGAATGATGCAAATATTTTAAGCGAATATTTCAATAATGATTAGAAACAAGACCATTTATGAATAAAATTTATTTAAAATTGTATGAATAAAATCAATTAAATATGAGAAGCGCCATTTATGGTCAAAGTTAGAGATGTTTAAACTAATATTGTACATAGTATATATTTTAAATGCGACTGCGGAAATCGATTATTTTCGGATTTTCAACACAAACAATCTGAAATCCCTTAATAATCCCTCCAGTTAGAAGCATCGTCAGATTAAAACCTATAAAAAATTTATTGAATATTATATTTATGAAAAATATAATTTCGGTTGAGGTAATATTTTTCGTACTAAGTTCTTATTTCTGAAATAAATCCATTAAAAAAAAATACACACACAC
>NW_017305843.1:955143-970967 GCF_001594115.1 Trachymyrmex septentrionalis | reverse complement strand
ACACACACACACACACACACACACACACACACACACACACACACACACACACACACACATATGTATATAACAGTTTAATATCTAACGTTGACTGTATGATGCTTCTCGTATTTTGTAAATATTTCGTATAAACAAAAATATATTCATTTTAAAAATAGAAATATATGAGATAAAAATATATTATACATTTCGTGCAAATAATCCTTGACTTTTACTACAAAATCGACACTTATACGTAAAATATGTATTTATAAAATTAATTGTTACCGAAATATGGATATTAACTTTCCTATGAATGTATATAAAGAATTACAATTCATGCTTTCAGCATTTATATTGTCTCATGTTTTTTGAAACTTCATATCAGTGAATGCAAACTTACATTATGTTTTAATATCTCATTTATATTTTTCAAAAGCCTGGCTTCTATAAATAAGAGTGAAAGCATTCGCTTTATTTTATCCATAATCCAATAACAAATTTATATTTAATTTGTATTTAATTTAATCAAATTTAATTAATTCCATTAATTGAATGAATCATCAATACAGATAAACCATTTGTTATTTTAATAAAACGTTTCTGTGTTTATAAATAAAATAAATAATAAAATTATCGATCTTGAATAAGAACAAGTGATACTAAAAGTTTAACTATGCAACAATACATAAATATACAAGTATCTATATGTTAATTAATATATTAAATAAATTTAATAATTTATTAATCAAATAAACAAAACGAGTCTATATTTTTTAATAAGAAATATAATTTAATTAATAATAAAAACATAATTATCGATTATTAATATATTATAAGTAGTTTTTAACTAAAATTTTTATCAAACGAGGCAAAATTAGATTAATTCTGTCTTTTAGTTTGTCAAAAAGAAATGTATAAATAACGTGCATTTGATTGCAATTTAATGGTATTATATTCCGGCAAATCATATAAAACATCAAGTCGTGTCGATTAATATATTGAGAAACAAAACAGATTTAAAAGTGCGACAAAAAAAGGGATCAAATCAACAGTTGTATTCAAGATCGTCGTTTCCCCATCAGGTATATGTACAATAATTTCTAACGTGACGGGCCAGCTTTTTATAGAAGATTCTTTCATCTTTCCGATCACAAAGGCATAAATTGTTTTCGTGACTGGTAACGCGCGCCTTTTTCGAGAAAATTGCCAGTCAAGGAGTGACAAGCACCCAATTTAAGTCCCGTGTAATACGTATGTATAACTGTTCCCGACATTATCGCATCCGATTGATCGTTACATCGCATGTGAACTACCACCACTCCCGAAAGGGACTCTTTTCGAAGAAAGATCCCTTTCGGAAGTGAACGCGCAGATTTAACACATGAAAATTTTAGAAAGATTAAAATTCTTCTAGCAAAGTGCGAATTCGACGCTGCGAAGTCGCTCCAAGCGGATGCTTGCATGCAACGCCGTGATGGACGAGATGCATATTTATTCTTAAAATCGCACATGATTTATGATACATGGAAACGAGAGGCGGCAAGTGTCGAGAAACAATGTGACATATGATTAAAATTAATTTGAAATTATATTATACGGAAAGTCTCGAGACAACACGCAATACTACAATAATACAATTGCACTCTTCGTACGCGTAATCATGTGAATATTGTAATACAATTTTATTGCTATTCATAAATATATTTTAGTGGTAGAGAACTACACCTCGACTACACCGCTATACTACGGCAAAGCAGAAAATATGACTCGATATTTCCGTATACACCGTAACACAATATTTCCAATATTCCCTATTCACATATTCGGAGCAATATGGTCTCCGCTTTAAGATAGTAAATAATATCTCATTATTTCAACGTAACAATGTCACACCGAATAAATTCAATTGCACCTAATAATGATGTTATTTTATTTGTATATCTACGGCGATCTCATATTGTCGATTAACTGCAAATAAACAGTCATGTGTGTGTGTATATTTATTTCGTTAATACCAAAATATATTTTTGAATAGTTTCATTATTCATCATCCTGGTCACGCATAAACTTATGATCAATGGACCTCATTGCTGTTCGTTACAATTAAAAATTTTTAAATTGGCTCATCGTGAAACTGTCGCGAAAATTAAAGGAAAAGGTTGCAAAGTGAAGAGTAGTGTTAATGAGCGTAACAAAGCTGAATATGGTGCTCTGCGAAAAAAAATGCTGTACAATTTTTAATTTGGAGCACCGCAATTAAAAATCACGAACGTGCATCGTCGCTTTTTAAATGCGTACAAAAATCAAATAAGCACGGAATTATGCGTGAAAACGGGGAATTTTAATGATAAATAATGAAAGATAAGTATATACAAGCAATAACGCATTTTGCGCTACATTACTGCATTGTTAAGAAATATTTAAACAGCATGTTGAATCTTGTATGTGTAAAAATACGCGAAAGAGCACTCTTCAAGTAAGCTTCACTGAATTTCCGCGTAATATTGTTCCGTTTGTAAAATATCTCCGAGTTCGCGCACAACCAAAATAATAAGATATTATACTGCAAAATTTTGAAAACAAAATTAATGAAATATTTTATATATTAATTAAATTCGAATATTTCAAAGAAACATGTTTTTTAAAAAAAAAAAAAGAATATTAAAATAAAGAGAATTTAATTTTCTTGTTATAAATTTAATGTATGCGTAGATTTAAATTTACAAATATTAAAATATACATATGCGTATGCGTTTAAACACACATGTATATTTTAATATGATGTATTCATAATTAGCAATATTATAATAATGTATTTCAAAACTCTAGCAATATTTCAACAAATATACATATATATTTAAATTTTATAACAGAAAAGGTAAATTTAATATAACTTAATTTTAGAAGAATTCGAATATTCTATCTTAGTTTCTAGTTTAATTCCAGAAATATTCAATAAAATTACTAAACAAGACTAGCAGAAGTCAATATTAAAAAGTTACTTTCAAGAAGTATAATTTCGGAAATCTTTAAATACGCAACTTTGTAATTACTTTCTAAAGATATCAAAGTACATGTAAGAATCACTAATACCAGTTTCTATCAATGTAGAACTTTAATCTCGGTTCAGCTTACTTTCCATATTTTTTAATTTTTAGAATTAGAAAAAGATAAACAGTTAGTTGAACCAAGATTAAAATTAAATTACATCGGAACGGACATTAATATTTATGTATATTTGTTGAAGTGATAAAAATTCACCCGAGAAACATAAACGAATGACATATCGTATGTAGTAAAAAAAACCGGAAAATATACTAAAGGATTAAAATGCCACATGGAATAAAATGAATAGCCTTACAAGTTTCGTAAAAATATTCTGATTATTTTTGCTGAGCTTATGACAGACTTTATTTACTTAAAATTAAAAAATGTAAACACGATCACTCGATAAGACTTTATACATACTCAATATTTTTACCGCGCAGTAAAATAAATCTTGTCATTAAGGCAAAAAATACTCGTTAATAAAATTAACTCTATTGAAATGTATAAATTAAAAATTATAAATGTAATATAATTAAAATTAAAAATATAAATGTTATAAATTATAAATTAAAAATAATAACAAATTGCAGCAGTAATTTACTTTACAAAATGTAAAAAGTACCTTAAAGTACAGCTATACGACGATCACTTATTTATCAAAAAAATCAATTTTATAAAGTAAATAAAAATCTGTCCTTACATGAACCTATCACTTGCATAAAATCTATGAAAATTCAATTACTTTACATTTTTCTCCGTGCAATATCATACAACTAAAAGTAATGAAGTGCAAACTTCATGTTGCTCCAGAATACGTATCCTCCAAAATTACCATTTGGAATATATATCCCCGTATAATATAGGATTACAGATTCGAGGTAAATGGCCTAGTCAACTAATAATCAACATCATTACTAAATAAGCTCTCACTTATTTGTGTGGGAAGCATTTATCGTGCTACATTGATTATTCGACTGAATATCGTCCACTCACGTTACGAGCGTTTACACAAACCGTTAATCCCTTCTCGCGAAACATTTCCTATCGATTATGTCTTATGCGATAATTATTACGCGATCTATACTTATAATCTTGGCGAAAATGAGAAAAATAAGAAGAAATAACTCTTCTCACAATATTACCGTGTAAAAGATCCTTGGAGGCGATAACAATCACAATACACGACATTCCCTCCGAATGCGATCGCCCGTCACTACAGTCCGTTCCACGTTCGAAGGTTCGATTACCATCGTCGAGAACGATGACTTCTCTCTCACAGGGCCGTCACCGTATTAATCCTCTCGATCACGAACACACACGAAACTCACGCACACACACGCGTAAAGACGAAACGACGGAGAAGAGACGAAGAAATCGTAAGAATACACACTCCAGCAACTTGTTGCGAATTCGGAGCGCGCGGTCAGCACATCTAGATCATTCGGGCGAACATTGTTTTCGCGCCGATTCAGATTCTTGTCAATCTTATATCGAGTTTGAAAGAACTAATCGCGAACACTTTCACACCATTACGGAACTCCGTGAGATTCGGCGTAAGTACTTTAATCATCAGATTGAAATTTCAATGAAAACAGCTCGCTTCGATTTCTCGCGCCTTATCACGCGCATAAATTGTATAGGTAACTTGGAAGCGAACAGTACACGCGAGTACCCGGTAAGCCGAGGGTGACTTTTCGCTCAGCCGACCATGGTAGGGATAAAGACGCGACAACTAACGACGACTGCACGACGGGTACTGAACGAAGTGAGCGCTGAGTGGGGCATGGGGCGCGCGCCGGTCGCTCGCCCGAGTCCGGCCGAAGATTCCCGAGGCGGGCCGAGGCGCTCGCGAAGTGTGCCGGGGGTGCTCCGCGCGCGAGCGAGTAAACGGCTTCCGCGCGCGTCATACTCATTTCTTTTCTTTTCTTTACTGTTTTTTTTTTATTTTAAAGTAACGCGCCGATGACCGTGACGCGGTGCGCGCGAATCGTGTTACCGTTTTACGAAGGGCGAAATTTACAACGATGATAAATACACTTCGCAGCGAGCTCTCTGAGAAGCCGGAAGCGAGATCGCTTAGCATCTTTCCTACGCTACGTAGTAGACATGTGAGCCGCGCGTCTCTCGACACTCGCCTCGCCTCGCCGCGCCGCGCTGTGTCACCTACGTACATACGTACGTCGCGCGTTTAATGTCGCGTAAGTTATTCGATATTTGCCGGGTAATGTCGCGTAACTCGTTCGATATTGCGACAGTGATATTTCTAACGTCTTTCACGCGACAGCTCCTCTTTCGCGATGATAAACACTCGTCCGACCACTTCGCTATCGACCTTCGATCGCTCTGATGTATCGGGCTTCTGGTAATGACGACTGACGCGGCAAGTTTACACTCCGACCGGTAAGTATTTATTTATTCATTTTATTGCTGGACAATAAGCATGGGCGTACCCAAGAGAAAAGTCTCCTTCTAAATCTTAAGCCTGCTTTAGACGGTGTATTGTATAATTCGCGACAGAATTCTGTTTATACTTTTATGCATCGTGTAATACAGAAAACATGTGAATAATCAGAATTATTAATTTATAAATATTATAAATGCTCCGTTTTATAAATATAAGAGGCTTTTTACAATAAGCCATTATTAGTAATAAATTGGAAGTCAAAAACTAGAAATTGATCAGTCGAATACGAGAAGAATACTCGACTTGGTCAATTTTTAGCTTCTGACTTCTGATTTATTATTAATGGCTTACTATAGAAAGCTTCTAAAAGCATTAAATATGCGTACGGTACAAATACTCATAATTGGTCAATCGAAAAATTGAAAATCTATAAGCGCTATGAATAGAGTCGTGTCTAATTGGATAGGCAAACAGGTTTTATCCATCATATATAAATGACATAAATTATAACTTATCCTACGTATTTAATATCGTATTTTTTCTAATATAATAAATTTTTCTCATTTCTATAATTTATATTCATTTCTAATATTTCTATAATTATATTTATAATTGGATACTTGAAATTATAAATAGAATTCTGTTTCGAATACTGTCGTGAATTGTAGATCGTGTAAAGTGAATTTTAAAGAACAAAAATAATTAAAACCGCTTAAGGGGATGCTGCAATCGTCTGAAACGCGCACTTCGAACTTTTTCATTTTCTTCGTTTTCCTTACATAGAATAAAAAATTCTTTTCTGTAATAAAAGAAAAAATCCAAATAGCTGTGGGGAAAACTACAAACTTGTATAAAAATTAAAAAAAGGTGTAAATTACAATTTCCTGTTACCAGTAAGTTATTTCTTTACATCTATAAATTATAAATGATTCCAAGTATATATCCAAATAAAAAATACTTTCCTTATATTTGAATAATATATAAGAATATAATGAAATCTTTAAATTATAATTTTGAAACTTACAAGAGAAGTAAATGGAAAAGTAGAGCTGAGTGTACATAATCTAGTATTCATGCGATATACAGGTGTCTCTGCATATAATGTCAAAATTGCTACAGGCGGCTTTAGTACATGAAAACAAGTCGAAAATATCTAATAAACATATGTCTGACTCCGAACAGTTTCGAAAAATTACGGGATATTGAAGTAAGAAAACATAATCGAAATAAATGTTGTTTAATGTTCGTTATTCTATTTTAATGCTTTACAAAAGATATTCAAAAATTCTTCGTCGTCTTTGACACACTTTCTAGTACGAATTAATATAAATTGTATCGGACTTGATGACAAATATTTGGAGTTTTGCGGATGATATCGGTAGCGTTAAGTATTAATTGCCATAATTGTTCTGCATTCTGAATCTCATTCTGATAGACTAAATCTCTCATTTGTCCTGAAAGAAAAAAATCCAGTGGTGTGAGATCGGGACTTCTCGCTAGCCATTTGATAGGAGCGTCTTGGCCTCTTTCAATCCAATGAGAACAGTGATCACAGAGAAATGTGTATTTGTTGACATTTTGGGGATGAATGAAGGATCTAGTCTATTAGAAAAAAGTTCAGGATTTCGAACAATAGAATAATGAACATTAAAACAACATTCACTACGATTTATGTTTTCTTACTTCAATATCCGTAACTCAAAAAACGTTTGGAATCGGACATGTGTTTATTAGACATTTTCGAGTTATTTTCATATGCTGAAGTCGCTGTTTTGACACTGTATGCAGAGACATCCTGTATAAGAAGAAGAAGAAATGTACATAATGTTTTACTTAATGTACGTAATATTTTATTTGGAATTAAGAATCTGTTTTATTGACATTGATCAAATTCGACATTCACTACGCGTATTCTATATCGCATTCCCTTAAAAGAATTCTAAAGCCGTCTGTTTTATTGACTCAAAAGAATTTACACACATACGCACAAATTTTCGTAACGCATTTTTCTATCAAATTAGATACTAAGTCTAATTCTAAGAACTTAACAACGTTTGTTCATATAAACTCTAGTCTGTGAACTACTATTTCATAAATACGGATTGCAAAGCTTTTATATTGAGCAAATATTATCGCGATGTTGATAACTCGATGCTATATATGGATAAAAAATGATAAAAACCTCAATTAAAAAATGTTTTCCATTCTCAATATAATATTCTAGAAAAGATTTTCAAATCCATTAAAAAATTGTGACATAAAAAATGATTACGTGTAATCAGTAAAAACGACTAAGATTCCCTCAATGAGTATTTACTTACAAGAAATTAATTTCAGAAAAGGAGATAGAATTGGAGATGGATATTATAAAAAGATTTTTTCTAAGAATCCAAAACGGCTAGTTATAAATTTTGTTATAAATTTTTCCAGTTTAAAGAATCAGTTTACAGCTTTAAAAGAACAATAAAACAAATTAATAAACTAAACAAAATTAAATATATGTAATTTTGTGATTTTTACCTGCTAAGTAATTGACTAAAAATAATAATATGAAATAAAATAAGTTCAACGATCCATACTACTCGACTATACCCCCCCTTCGAGTTCAAAAGTTTCAAATCTAATTTGCTCTCGTTCCCTATACAAAATTCTGATTACGCATGATAATAAGCATCAAATAAATGATTAGTGTGATTACGTTAGGTATTATTCAAACCAAAAATATTGTAACCCTCGATAGCTTTTACATTGTATCATAAAACGTATAATATTTCCATGAATATTTAATCTATAAATTGACGAATGAGCGTATATATTGCGCCAGAAATTGTAGCACATATATACGGTGTGCGTATGCGTATATGCGCGAGTGTGTGATTGTGTGTGTGATTCTTGCTCGTCATAATTATAATGTAACGTAAATATTATAGCACGCGAAAACATTTTAATACGTAAAAATTACGACAATATGTAGTAACATAAATTGTCGTATTAATAGTAACTAAATAATGCGAAAGTATGTCAGCAATGTCTAATCTCTCGTTATTATTACTGCATAAAGAGATTCATTGAATTAATTTTTATTTAGCTATCGATCTAGCTATCAACCATGCATAAAAAAGTGACGAGTTATACAGATTACAGCTGTAATTATTTTATCTTGTTGTTATTTGCAGTTATCTCAGCCAATTCTGTGGAGTAATTTCATAACAACGCATGACACGTACCATCAAAACGGCAAGTCATTAGAAGTTATAATTAATAATTAATTCATGCGTAACGTCCTAAGAAAGTTCTGAGATTCTCAAAAGATTTCCGTCACTGTTAATAATCCGATCTTAAAACTATACCTTTTGAACAAATAATGAAATAATACACGAAAAGAAACGATTTTGTTATAAAACATCTCAAAAATTTAATTAACGTAAATTAAGTTAATAGTATTGTGGTTCCAAGATTCAATATAAGTAGAAATGCCTATGAGTTTCCGCAATAATTAATACGTAAATTATATAGATTTGTGTAATTATATATTTTTAAAATTTAGACAGTACAGATCTGAAAACAATTTTGTTGGAAATCAAAATAATTATATAGGAAATTCAAGCATAATGAGCAATGTTGCAAAACATTTTAACATTCTAGCAATCAACTTAAGCATCCTACATAATTATTTTAACTGTCCAACAAATTTATTTTTAGCTCTGTATCTGATTAAATTTTTATATACTTCAGCAAAACCGTTCTTTCCGTGTATTTATTCCACGGGCAATATTACGTTTTTCTTATGCTACTAAAAAAAAGTAAGAAATTTTTTCATATGTTGGAAAATGTCTTACTTTATGCATGCAAGGATATATTCTTAAAAAGCAATTCCATAATAGATATATAAATCGACTGTATTGAATTTTCTTGAATTTAAAAAAGTTTAAAAATCCAAAAGTTGAAAAAAATGAAAAAGCTGCGTTTTATACTGTCGATATGTAAATGGATACGTCTGAATTTATTTTACAATACATTATTCATCAGAATCATTAACTGGGATTAAAAGATTCCTGTGTGTGTATGTAGAATCCATATTTTCAGATAAAATAATTTAAAATACTCTCTATTTTATCTTGTTTTTATGTAATTTGTATTAATTTTTTTTATATAATTTATAATAACGTCGAAGCTTTTTAATTATGAGATAATAATTATTCATAAGTACCAGTGAATGTCGCGCAGTGTCTCGTTTATACGGCACGTAGAGAAATCTCATTCCTATGAAATATTCCGCGAATAGGATTAGAGAATGAACCGCCCGTATATTTATTCGTTAAAGAAGAAGCAATTTTCGAGCGAAAGGCAGGGTTTAATCTGGATGCAACAAAACTCCGCGTATGGTTTATGAAATGACATTTCGCTCACGTCGAAAAAATATGGGCGATCAATATGGGATTGCGATTATGTAAAACACAGAAAATCCCAGTCTACCTGAAAGTAATTGGAACATTCGCCCTAGAGATTTTTTGGATCGAACGCATTATGCACCGTGTTCCATGCATTTTTTGCAAGTTACGAGGGCGTCGTATATACTGCATCGTTTTATTTTACGGAGCGTGGAGCTCCACTGTTTGCGATCTGAGTCGAGTATCCGCGTTGAGTGTGTGAGGAAGCATGTACTTCCGCGAGTTGTCGATATGTACACAAACATAGAGGGAGGGAGGGGAGGGGGAGGGGGTAGAAGTGTGTATATCTCGGCATTCCCTCTTGATGCACTCACCAAGGTACGCATGCATTTTTATAAGCCACCACAAGCGGATATAGCTTCCTTGATCCGTATCTCACTTTACGTCATATTCGCGATAAACATGAAAAAGTAAGTTTTATAATTATTATTTATCCTTGAAACAAAAAGAACATATCAGTAAGATGATCCTGAGTAGTAATGAAAGTATAAAGCTACGTATTAATATAAAGTTAGAACGAATGCAGATAATAATACAAAGAATTTAAAGCAAATAATTGAGAGCTAAACGTGCTATAAAATGGATAAATAAGAAGGCACATTTTGTTCTTTTTTAAAAATATTCTTAATGGAAGATTAAGTAAAAGTTACTTTTATAGTTTAGAGAAAAAAGATATTTTTTTAGAATAAAATCGCAACAGTCAATATATATATATATAAAAATAATAATCACTAATAATCATAATTGCCAATCAATTTTACATTTCTATTACTAGACTATCTATAGTCTAGTAATAGAAATGTAAAAACTTTCATTAAATTATTTTTCCATTTATCGGGTATATAGTATTGTACAATAGAATAAACGTTCTTCCTTTATAAATGTTGTAAATATATATTATGTAGGTACTTAGCTAAAAAGGAACAACAAAAAATTACATCTTCATGCACATATATTTAAAATGCAGCAAGGCATTTCGAGATGTGAAAGCTTGTGCGCTTGAAAGAAAGTTGTCCGGGCTCTTCTAACGTCTACCCAGCAGGTGCACTCATGTGATTTACTTGTCTCGGTTGATACATGCTCCGACTTATCACAAAAAGACTTGGCCGCTATAATGCCGTATTGATAAAGATAATGGCAGTATGCTCTCCTAATAGCCTGATGCGACAAAGACAAGAATAGCAAATAATAAGTCTGGTCGTTGAGGCAAATACGTAATAAGTCTTTTTTTTTTGCATCACAAAGCAACCCTTTTCATTAGTCCTATTTACAGATACAGTGTAGCGATCCATTTATACCGTAACAAGCTACTTCACCAACTAACAAAACGTATTCTTTGTATTATATGTCATTTTTTTTTATAAATTTATTTTAAAGGTGAGAAAATAACATAGCTTATTTTCGAAGCGACACAAGTTGAATTTTAACATCATGAATTTTAATGAGATGAGTATGCATACTGCTGTGGCATATTTATCTTACCAAGGTTTTGAACCTGGAAACTACACTACCTTTAAAATAAGCAGCTTACATCTATATATGCATTACATACGTACGCTATAATATTCCCTATTGTAAATGTTTTTTTATTCATAATGGAAACTAATATATTTACTTAATGCTTCGTGATTTTATGTATAAAACGCAATTTAAAAAAAAATGTCCAAATTAATGAAATGCACAAAACAAGTTTATTAAAATTTAAGATCTGGAGTTATGCACTTCGAAAAGCAGTGTCGTATATTTAACTACTTAAAAACGAAACGCATAATTTTAAAAAGTTACGACATTCTAATATGAAAAGTTTATAAATTTATTGTACACCTACGAATAATCCAAATATAAAAGTAATTTCTTGAAAATAAGAGACTATATAAAAATATTGTTTACGTAATGTGAAACATAGGTTGTTTGTTATTTCATCCGCATTATTGCAAACTACTTACTTAGTATAATTTTCTATTCTTCAATGAAAATTCATCTTTTTCTTTATTCGTGCGCGTCGACATAAATCACGCGAAACAAGCTAACCACTTATTAAGCAGTGGCCCTATCGGGTGGCCAATTATTCAAATATGATCGAATAAATACATAAGTAAGCGAGAGATAGTTAAGTCGATCTGGAACGACGCGATGTCGTTTGTATACATATAAGAGATACCGTCGAACGAGCGGTCGTTATTCGCCGGGATTTTCTTGTCGTCTGCGATGTGAGCGCACCTTTTTCGTATTGGACGTGCGATGTTGGGGAAGAGAAAGAGTTTGTTTCAAAAGAACACCGTAAGAAATTCCGAGTGCTCCAGCACTCGGAATGAAGACCACCTAAACAACCTCGCGTTTTCTGTCATCATTCCAAAGCTTATACGCGCATACGCCCACGGATAATGGTGACGAATGCTCGTGCAGTGTTTTTCTTAATTACTTCGATAAGCGTTTCAAATGACTGCTTCGAGGCGACAGCGGATGTCAACGTGAATGACGCATGTTAAGAAATGTTTGAAATTATTTTTAGTAGATATTATCGTATCAGCTGTTTATTTTTACTACGTATTATAACGTAAATTCGTTTATGATGCGTGAAATTGTGTTCTCTTCGCTTAATATTGGAAGGTATATAAGCTTCTCTCACTAAAAGAGAAATTGAAATTTCCAAAAAAGTTATGTAGACTCTATTGTAGATATTACGATATACAGCGATTATAATATATATTCAATGTACAGATTAACTTGCGCAAACTGTTAAACTTTCAATCTACAGATTGTTTGACGAAAGTCAATATTTATCAAAAGCCGATCTTTCTTTTAAAAAAAAGTCAGCGTATCGATCATTACAGTCTTTTAATTGTAAATAATTTAAAATAAAGATTTTGTCGCAAATTGCACTGTAGGCATATAAATATATATCTTATCCTCTTTTCATTTAATTTTAACTACGTTTTATTTTAATAGAATTTGAATTAGAATATTATATTGAGTTACAAAAAATTATAAAAATCAAAAATTAAAATATAAATAAATGATAAGTGATAAATATAAATTAAATTAAAAATTAAATTTAAATTACATTTAAACCTTTTATAAATTAAATTGTTGCTTAAATTGCTTTCATGAATTATTTATATCCAGAGACCACAAATTTTATATAATTGCATTGAGAAAAGATATCATTATATCACATCATATTATGCATGTTTAATAATGTGATAAAATAAACATTGATCACGTTGATCGTCTGACATCTGATTATGCCGAACAATTCCACATTTTCTTTTTTATAGATATTAAGCGAGAGGTTAGGAGGGGCCTGATTAAGTAAGACATCGATCACAGGTATTTCCCGTTCTCCTATTCTCCTATTCTCTCTCTCTCTCTCTCTTGCCTGCAGTCAATATTCTTTTCATCAGTTTTCTCCGAATACAATTTGACAACATGCAGAGAGCCAACCGCGACGTCCCACGGCCTCGTCGGATTTTATGAGAATGCATGTCATTGACTCTATTGTGCAGCTTAGACCCCGGCGAGAACAGACACAAAAAGACTCTTTTCTCGAGGTACTCGTAAGAAAGCAAGAAAATCCTCCACGTATGATGTTCCATTATTGTTCATTTTAAGCGTTTTAACAGCAGGTATATGAAAGACTTTTATTTCCGCGCCATGAAAATACTTGACAGAGATATTATCTAACAAAAGATTGTTGCGCGGGAAATATATGATATTAGAAATTAATACTAATGAAAGAATCACGTCCGATGTTTTAATAAGTGCAATACAATTGTACATTCATACACAATTTCTATCGTTCTTAGAACATTCTGGAAATTCGTCATTTTATAATAAATTAAAATCACATGATTTATTTTAAATGTACGAGTTATAAAATAATTATTATGCGCACATTTTTTTCTCTAAATCGTTTACTCTCGCAATCGTAATATAATCACTTATATATAATCACTGATTATTATTAACTCAATAAACTGAAACTTGAATTAAGTAAAATATGTTAGCAAAAAAAAGTAATTTCCTTAGTACTTTACAAAATCTGTCGAAAAAAATCTTTCCGTCATTATGGTATATCCTGTAGTAACTATGTGCTCTGACGGGTTAAGCGTGCGTAATAAGGTTAATGGTCCCCGACAGGCACCTTGTGGTGAGAAGAACCGCAGTACGACGTCTCAAGACTTAAACGTGTCGCTTTAAATAGTCGATCAACCACTTAATGTCTCTCGATTATGCCAATTTGAGGGAAGTAGCGCGCGTCACGCCACTCGGATTTTCAGCAAACTATTACCTCAGCCTGAATACGTACTAAACACGCGAACTATATTTTGATTTTTATTGCAAGACTTTTTACTGCGAGATATTTATTATTAAAAATTCAAAAATTGCAAATTTAAAAGGTCGTATCATTGAGAACGACTTAGTCAAATTTACCTTTTGGAAACAGTGTTAGCTTACGCAGTTGTAAAGTACTTTTGCAAAATTTACCGACTGCTCAAAATTATTCTACACTATTATTTTGTTTTTTAATAGCTTAACAATGAAAAAATTCTCAATTACTGTTAACGCCGATATTTGCAATTTGCATCGATGAGCAGATGGAATTAAATGCTAGTAATCTATAGATATATTACTGTTCGAGGATCTTTAAAAGATATTGAATAAAAGCCTACAAAACAGGAAGAACTCACGGCCGGTTTGTCGCGAATTCATTATCGAGTTCGTTTAAATTTGTCGACTAGGTACTTTGTTTCACTCTGCCGCCTCGAACGTTGGATGAAATCTCAATACATGGATCTTTTCGCGCGTGACGTACGCGAACAGGGATTCGTTCGAAATTAAATCTTTTTCGATATCCCTTTTGACGTAATTCGTTTTAATTTTAGCTCGCTTTCGTGCTTCGGCCTTTATGGAAACAATGTACAGAGACACGATAGAAACTTTTCGAAAGAGAAAATACGCAAGCTAACGTTCGAACAAACGTTCTGTCTAACTTTTTTCCCTTGCTTGCTACCTTTTATAGATCTATAAAAACGATCAGGCGGAAGTGAGATGTTGTTTATTTTAATTCGCGGGCTACGTGTTCAAACAGAGTTATTGAAAAATGAAACTGTTCAAACTTCGCAAATTGCGTTTTGTCGAATAAATATTTTATCGACTTTTCGTATGATGATGTTTTACCAGATATCGTATGATCTCGACTGCATGGATCGTCAAATGCTATGCAAAATTTTTTTACTATAACTTTCTAATAGGTTTTTTTTCATTAAAAAAAAATAGAGAATTTATCCATCTTGATAGTAAAATGTTAGAAGAAAGGAATTTCAATTTATGCGATGCATAATTAATTTATTTATATATTGATTAAGTAAACAATCTCGCTTAGCATTTCGTATTTAATCGTAAACAGTTAGTGATAAGTTTACTGTACGTAAACTATTTACGGAAACAATGAATTATACTTCATAAATATAAATTTATTTAATACATACACATGATGTATTATACAAGCATCGATTTGAGTATTATCTAAATAATAATGATGAAATATGCATCAATTTTGGAGTCTTTAGAAATTTTATTTTATTCAAGAAATTACAGAGATGAATTTTGTGCACGTGCAAAAAATGCGAGATTTTTATTAAAAGCTTATCTTGTCTATATTTCGCGCGCACTCAAAATTGACTTTCACCAAATGACATTTCTACTATGATGATTGAAATTTCAATTATATTACGACAAATAGATATTTGTGACAATAAAATTATACTTTATACAGAAAATATTTTCCACATAATGATATACAAAGCTCAATCACAAAACGATAATAAATTGGCTCAATTTAGGTTCTTTATGGTTTATCGAAAACATTATAATAATTGGAGGCAAATAGATAGGTAATGCTCAGCTTTAATGCTCGCAAAAAAATATTTAAAAAG
>NW_017305843.1:954155-955043 GCF_001594115.1 Trachymyrmex septentrionalis | reverse complement strand
CAAATAGATAGGTAATGCTCAGCTTTAATGCTCGCAAAAAAATTAATATTAAAAAAACTAATATTATAAGCTTAACAAAAGTCCAGTAGATCCCGTTGTCTTCGATAGTAACACGATGGTGACCACGTCGTTATGGACTCGCAATCAGTCGCGTCGTGAAAACAGACGATAAAACCGTATTCGAAACGAGCAAGGTTTAAACACCCGATCAGACGACAGCGGTCACACGAATTGCAAGATTAGCTCGGAAGCGAGTCGGCTATTATTCGGGTGTTTAACGTTAAAAGACGTAAACGTCGGAAAGCGTACTCGAGACTCGAGTATGCCTCTTTAACATAGACGAAGAGGAGTGTTCGGAGACATCGGACGGTCGACGCGGCGCCGGTCTGCGCATTTCGTAAATATTTGGTGGTGATATCGTTGCAGACGGCAGAGTGCAACGGCGGGAAAAGCCGGACCGCGGTGATATACTCGTGAGAAAAAAGCAGCCAAGCGAAAGGTGCTAATCCGCGGTGCTTTTCGGAAAAAATTAAACGAGCACCAGCGAGGAATAAGGCAGAAGTCCGCGCGACTGTAATGATGATAGGAGAGGGAAATTGTGAGAATGTAACGAAATTTACGTGTGCGGATTTAGAAACAAAAAGTAGTGAAAGAACTGTGAGTACGTTTCCCCAAAAATATAAAAACTTTACGCACATATCACGTAATATTACACGAGAAGAATGGTTTGCTAAAAATTTAGTGTCACAAATACCGATTTGAAAATAATTTTGTTAAACTATCGAAGTAATTATGTGAAACATTTCAACGTTGATGACAATATTACAAATAATTTTAATATTATACCGACTAATTTTGTCTTATATTATATGATTATTTTGATAGCCA
>NW_017305843.1:950910-954055 GCF_001594115.1 Trachymyrmex septentrionalis | reverse complement strand
AATATTACAAATAATTTTAATATTATACCGACTAATTTTGTCTTATATGATTATTTTGATAGCCCAAATAAAATTATTTACAAATCTGATACATTTTTTTAGATTGCTCAGCAAAACCGTTCTGTCCGTAGTGCTTAAGCGCTTAAGGCGCTCACAACGCTTTAAACGCCATTTCATCCTTATTGTTTATTAAATATTAAACAAGGATGCTCACAAGCGTCGTGAGCACCAAAGCGAACGCAGCCCTTGTCAATGCTGTTAACTATTTATGCGCGCGCGCGCGCGCGTGTGTGTGTGTGTGTGTGTGTGTGTGGAAAAACATTTTATTTTTAACAACTGAAATAGTTAATTATTTTTATGTATGGATATTTTTACGTGTAAAGCCTTATACTTAGAGAAAAACATAACGATGACTACTGTAAAAGTGACAGCTATATTAATTTCTTATGTAGAATGAATATATATCGAATAAATTATTTTACAGTTGCGATAACTTGTATATCTGTCATTATTATGTCTTTTCTTTATATGTAATGTATATTGCGACTTCTTACATTTTCATACACGGAAAGAATTCTGTTGAATCTAGAAATTTAATTAAATACTGATCTGGAAATAATTTTGTCGGTCTATCAAAATAATTATATGTAGGACGCTCAAGCTCGTTTCTCGAATGTCAAAACTTTTTGCGACCATAACTCATCATGTTTGAATTTTCTATGTAATTATTTTAATAATACAACAAAATTATTTTCAGATCTATATCTAAATATAAGTTTTTATTAAATTTCTGCAAACTCTCTTTCCGTACATGAATCTATAACAGTTAATATTTATCGCTATTTCAATATGCTTTAAATGAGATAATTATTAGTAATTTATGCGATATAATGTTTATAATTATCGGTTTTAATCAATTTTATAAATTTCGTATTCTGCAGTACTTCACTATAAAACTTTGATACGATAGAGTCGGATACAAATATTGGTTAAAGTACCATTTAAACATACATAATAGGATTTAATAGGTTCGTATAGGACATTTAATCGATAACCCTCGTTACGTTGCGCCGATAATGATACGCGAGTGTGAAGAACCAAATTTACAAAAGCGCTCGACAAGCGGTTGGAATTTCGCTTTATCGCGGTTGCTCCGCTTACACAAACCAGGAACACGCCGTAAAAAATTTATTTCAACCAACGCGCGAGGCTTGAACGCGATCTAAACAATGCACGTTAGTTGCGGAAAAAAAAAAAGGAGAAAACAAAATATGCGGGAACAAAGCAAAAATCACTGGAGCACGCATCGATTTCGATACATCGATTTGCTGACGGGCAGATTCATTGTTTCGATATTTTCCATCGCATATTTTAATTGACACTCGAGAAGCGCGTCGCGAGAGAACCATCCACACATCAACGCGCCCGGTATTGTGCGGAGGCTCAATGCCAATCGCCGGGAAGCGTAACCGTAACGCGTCTCTGTGAGAAAAAGTATTAATTTGTTTGCTCTTCCGAATAGAATGGAATGGAAAGTCGAGTGCTCTTGCGGTGGAGCGAGCAAAAATCTGCCGATTTCTTTCAAATCGAACGGGCACAATGAGAACACATTTAAAACCTCCTAATTTAGGCAGGGCTGCTTTTTATGTGTAACAATGTCTTTTTCCTTTATTCGCGATACACAATATCCTGTCAACTGCCGACATTTCATATAAATGCCATCATAAAAGTATTTATTAATTCGTAATTTTAATCGTAAAAACTTGAATGAAATGACGTGATCTTACTACTGGTAAAAATTACCTTGTAAGAGCTGTTTTTCGTTTCCTCAAACTTGAAAAGATATTTCAGAAAGTTGTACGGTATATTAGTAGAAAGTGTTATCTCCTTGAAAAATTTTCTGTAATCGCACGATTGGAACTTTCTTCTCGCTGTAACGTCGTTGTGATTCGCGATGTCGATGAATAGGATGTGTCTTCCAGTTATTTTGCCGGTTTCTGCAAAATTTCAACCGCATTAAATTGAAGCACGTTCCTTATCATGCTCGACTCACTCTGTCATAACGTAGCTGCCGAGCCAGCTATTTTTACAGGAAAACAAATTCCTAGATACTTTTCAAGTTCCATTTGATCCCTCACACGAATTCATGATATTTTTTCCATATTTTAAAATTACATACGTCAAAAGCATTATATAACTATTCAAAGTATGTAGTATAACGATAACATTAGATGGATTTCCTTTAATATGTAATGTATGAATTTTTTCCTTCTAATGACATAAATACATACATAATCAGTATATAGGTTACTTTTATTGCTTATTAAGTATAAATATTTTAGAATAATATATACTATTCATTTAATTATAATTTAATAGATTTAAAGAGCTTTTTGAACATTTTACCAGTGAATATAATAGTACATGGATTATATTTGGAATTGTACAGTGCAATGGTGTGCAAAGCTTTGTTAAAGAGCATTAACTCTGGAATGCTGTTCTAGATTAATTTTCACGCGCGCCGTTTTACGAACGTAATTTATTTTCTAATGTTTTGTAATTGGATAAGAATATTACTCTTTATAAATATATAAAATACTATAAATTAATAAAAATTATTGTAAATGCTAAAAATATGTATGTAAAAATCGGACTTCTCTTATATAAAAATGCTTTAGTCTAGTATTAACTTGCTATAGTATAGTAGTACAGAAAAATTAACCTTATATTCTCTAATTAAAAATAATTGTGCGAATGGAGCATCTTTATCGTAAAATAACAAAAAGAAGGAAAATTAATTAAAATGCTGAGGCTAAACAAAGGTATTGTGGGAGTTTTTTTTTATTCTACGAGAATAGCGCGACAGATCCGGGAAAGTTGAAGATCGAGCATATTGACGCATCTTTCTTCTGAACAGTACGCTATTTGCCGCGTGATAATGAAGCTGGTAGTTCATTAGTCGAAAAAAAGCTCTGGTAGCTAACGTTATTGGACAATCCGGCTACCGTCAGTCGCTTTATGTCGCTTTTATTCGGTCCTTTATTCGCGTTTTCCCCTTTAATTCTCTTCTCTTCTCTCCTCTCTCTCTCTCTCTCTCTCTCTCTCTCTTTCTCTCTCTCTCTCTCCTCCCTCTCCCCCTTCTCCC
>NW_017305843.1:942149-950810 GCF_001594115.1 Trachymyrmex septentrionalis | reverse complement strand
CTCTCTCTCTCTCTCTCTCTCTCTCTCTCTCTCTCTCTCTCTCTCTCTCACTTTCTCTTTCTCTTTCTCTCGTCCTTTCCTGCCATCCTTTTCGTTGGCGGCAAATCTCTCGCTGCGTAGCTCTGCGGAATCGCAGCCTCAGTCACTGTTCCACTCCAGGGATTAAGCGTATATCAGATGATACGAGATTCCGTAGAATTGAATGTGCCACTGGCGACGGTACAGTATCAACGATATGTGTGTGTGTGTGTGTATTAGAAGGGGGGAGGGGGATTATTCTGTTATTTTATCGAGTTCCTGGGATCGAACACGCTCGCGGGCTTGACCGAGGTGCCCCGTCCGTGCGTTGTTGGTCCAGCGAAAAGGTGGGCGTGCATATTTATTGCATAGTCAAGGGTTTGTTTAAGTAACGATAGTGATTTGCATTTTTGTCAGAAGAAGAGCAGTCACGCGATTTACTAGACATCAGCTAGTTGCTACCTATAATTGTTATGGCACAAAAAGAAAAGACAAAATTAAAATGCTGTATTGCATACATGAGACGAAAAGGATTACCTATTTCATAAAATTTAAAAGATATTTGATTAATTTAATTAAAAGATTGGACAAATACTTAATCAAATTGTTGATGGTTTCGTTAATAATTAAAGAAAGTTTAATTAAAAAAATTAAATTTTCAATAAAAATAAATTTTAATGTTATATTTCTTCACAAAGTCTTAAATAAATGAAATAATTATAAAATTATACAGAATACTATATAATCGCAGGTTAATGAAAGGAATTAGTAAAAATGAATTAAGAAATTAGTAAGTTGATAAAAAACAAGCCGCTATGATACCATACTTACTGTGATAAATTGCTAATTCGCAACAAGTAGTTAATGGTGTCATAACATTCGCAGTAATATAAAACTCTTCTCGCTCGGAGATTACAACGCGACACGATAACATACGATAATTTCCATCGTGGATAACGACTGATATTTTTTTTTCTGTTATAGCGCGTAATTCGGAACTCTCTTTAAAATAAAAAAGAAACACTGAGATGAACAAATGTATTAATTTAACGAGCCGTACATGAAAAAAATAAAGTCAATCTCACCGTACCCGTTGATGCTTCACGAATTCTATAATTTTGCAACTGTGTGTCGGTGTATATGCATTTAACCTTGAAAGCGAAAGGCCAAATTGGAATTTGAGAATTTAATAACAATATGACGATAAAAAAGCCAAATAAGAGTCGACTCTTTAAAATATAAACGTATAAAAATTATTAATATGAGTTAAATACACACATAACAGGAAACTGAGATATTACATGTTTTGGCTCTTACATTAAGTCACCTTCAGATATCCTCCTTTTCACACTTAGTTACCATCGTCAGAGAAATAAAAAAAAACCATGATATAATGTGTTTCAACTTATATCTCTGGAAGATTCGACAGACACACATAGTTTTCGCTTATTATATTGACTATTAAGTATATCTATCATCACCATTTGGCTGACGTATTTTTCATTACATTTTACACATTTTTAATAATGTTTTGAACGATGTATTCTTCTTACAAAACGGTAACTACGATCATACGAGTGAGCATTTTATCGAAATGATGTGGTTACTTACTTTTTATAGAATTTTAAAAGATGACAATTTTTTTTAAAGAATTTTATGTATTCATGTTACTATTAATCAAGTAAAGATAATTTCCTTAAAGAATTTTATTTATTCAAGCTAATTATTCATTCATTGATGAAAGAATCTGTTTTTTTATCAGGTCTTCACAAAGTTCTTAACAATCGGTCAGCAAATTGTGAGTAATTGGTGTCTTTCATACAACATTCATCAGAATCGCTACATAAGTTGAAATTACACACATTATATCATGATTTTTTTATTTCTCTCACAACAGTAACTAATTTTAAGTATGAAGAGGAGGATATCTAAAGAGATGGCTCAGTCTGAGAGCCGAAACATGTAATATCTCAGTTTTCTATTATGTATGTATTTAACTCATATTAATAATTTTTATATGTTTATATTTTAAAGAATCGACTCATCTTTGTCTTTTTTATCGTCATATTGTTATTGAACTTTTAAGTGATAACTTCTTGATTGGTTTATATATTTTTAGGAATTTAAACTTTGCAGGTCTCTATAATATGAAATTGATCCAGATTCCAAAAAATGTCATTATATTTATAGTTTTGTATATTAAAATTTAAATGTGTGCGTACGTGTGTGTGATTAAAATATTACATAGGATAATTCTGTCTGTTTGCCTAAGAGATTTTCTTCTATTTTCTGCATTTAAAATAAAATAAATGTTTATCTAAAAAACAAATTTTTAGATTTATAAAAAATGGGAAATTCAGCGTGAATATGCAATTACATTAAGCAGACATCATAATTCTAAAGTTAAGTAAGATATAAAGTAGCGAAACATTATACTTAATACACTTATGCAATTTAAAAATATTAATAGCCCCTAAAAATTTAATTCTTATATTCCACACAAATTAACAGAATAGAGAAATTTTTTATTACAAATGATTATATTATAAAATCATATAGATAGAAAAAAATATATAAAGAATGAATTTTCTTGAAATATATGTATAAGAATGCCCTAAAATAAAAATACAAATCAGCTAAGAAAATGTGCTAGAAGAGGAAAAAGATACATTGGGTGCGATTTCGTAAAGATCCAATGTAGGTAACTAAAGTGGTATTGTCCAAACAAAATTCTTCTCACAATAACCATGCGAGGTATTTCGAGCAAGTGAGAGATACTTTCAGGATGCACACCCAGAAGCGGCGTGAAACAGCTCATAGAAGGATCGAGGTGGAGCGATAGATGGAAGGAGAATGTTCGAAAGCTGTACAAGGAGGAAATGCAGAACGCAAAGAGCGAGAAAGAGGGATGGAGGAAGGTCCTCCAATAACAGTTGCTTTCGTATTTTCAGCCATCCAAAGCCGAAGGGAACCCATGTCGCCAAAGCGGAATCTCAATCTCAAGCCGGAGACCCGCCGTACGATATTTACACCGACTATTTTCACGAAACTGTTTAACGACAAAAAGAAATAGAAGGAAGGTATTTGTGCGCTGTTCTTGATGCGCATCGTGCCGAACTAACATCGATCTTAGCCGGATTTATTTCAGCCTATAAAGATCTCTGTTAATCTTTCAATTTGCTATTGACGCTGAAGTTTTCTTCAATGAAACGATCAACCTGAGTTTTGACGTTTCTTCGCTTATGAAGAAAATGGTGTTATAATACATTTTTAGATGATCAGATGACACACAATCTTGTAATCGCTTCTTCCATTTAAAATTGACAATTTTAGCGAAACATTTAAGTTTAAATTCATTTCGATATACTATAAAATTATTTTAGATATTATATACATATAACAGCTATAGTTATGATTTTATATACACAATACATTAGAAAAAATATATCATACAGTTAAAATGTATTCGGAATATTGCGTGAGCATACAAAAAAAATAGAGGATTACAAATAAAATTTTCGATTATCGAGAATAGGGATTTTTTTTTTGCAAAGACTGTAATCGATAGAATTGGACAATTCATCTTGTCCATCCATTTGCGATCTTTCATCTTATACATTTAAAACTCGCGGCATCGCATTACCCTATCATCCCCATCAGGCATTACGAGCAATACTCTTAAGGTTCCTTAATTAAAGGGATTGACAGCTACATTACTAAGAGCCGTGTTATCGAGAGATCGATCTGCCATGCGGTGGAAAGATAGACCGCCAGGCACGACCGAGTGCATCTTGTTTTTTTTTTTTCGCTTTCGTGAATCGCCTGTCCAGAAAGTAACCGACGGCTGTCTTCCTCCGAGTCTTTTCGTGATTCCGTAGCTCGGTCGGTGCCTTTGAGGGAGACGTCTTTAACCGCTTTCGTATGAAGAATCGAATACTCTAGCAAGAGAGGAAAGACTACGCTTTCTCTATCTCCGACGACGCGCGTCAGGATTCCTCCAAGTTGAAAAGGCAATGTCTTTTGCAACTTCGATCGTTCAAGCATACTCTCGAAATACGTATTAACAGACATTGAAACGAATTTCAAAGAGAGAAATCAAGTCGAAGTTAACTAATAAAATGGTTAGTATCATACATCAAGAAATACTCGACCGAATGATAAATAAAAAAATAATTATAAAATCATTTTTTATACATACAAATTTTCATTTTTAAATCTCATTTTACACTTTACATCTATAAATTGCGATCGAATTCGGGCTAGAATTCTATTTATAATAGAGAAATTATAGATCGTTTAAAGTAAGCTTATATAATAATAAATTCGAAAGGTTAAACAAATTTTTAAATCTTTTTATGCATTCGATATCCGATGATGACAACAAAGTTTGGAAGAAAAATTTTAGAGTGAAGAATAAACTTTAGACAATGAAACGGAATAACGCCAAGTTTCTGGAGAAATAGTCCATAATGTATTATTATCTAAATTGCTATTCTTGGTTAAAACTCCAACTGAAGCGTGAGACGGGTCCTTGAGGTGAAAGGATCGCTCCTCGACTCTGCAGGAAGAATTATTCCAGAATGCTTACTTTCGCTTATCGTGGAGGGTATGCTTGAACCCGGGTTATATATGCAGAGTGCTTGTTTAATAATCAAGAGACTTCGCGCGGGATGCATCGCGGTGCCGGCATGCCGGGATCGCTTAATCAAAATTCTATCGCATCGAGCGCACTCCTCGAGAGCGCTGGGTTGCTGCTCCTTTTTTCCACCACTTTATGATTCGTCGCCAGGAATATATCTGCCGACAGGTAAACGAGCGATAAAATGCGGTAATCATTTGACCCTTATTGTTCCGTGACATGATGAAAGTGTCGAGTACATTTGCTGTCAGGTGGAATGTGATATCATGTAAATATATCTACAAATATAATATATCTATAAATAGCATATATCTAATGGAATTGTGCATATGTAGAATTTCAAATTGTTGTGAAAAAGGTAGCTGCTATCAAAATGACATTATCCATAATACTATAAATAATGAAATTTTAATAAAAATAATTTTATTTATCAATTAAGTTTATCAAGTAATTGATAAATAAAATTATTTTGGACGGACATACTTAATAAGCGTTATAATTGCGATAAACATTTTAATATGTAAAATTGAATATGTAACGAAGTATTTTTAAAATAGAAAATAAACATAAATTTTATGTTTTTTAGATTTGTTATTTATTATTATTTTATTTTTGTGACATAAAGTTACACGATTATTTATAGTTCAAGATATAAAAATAATATATTATTGCAGCTTCTACTTGACTTTTAAAATATTCGATATTTAATAATATCCAAATTTTAATGTTTCCGAAATTTTTGTAACAAATCGGATGGAATAATATTATGGCAATGTAGTAATTAATTTAGTTTCTTGCATTTTTGACTATTTAATAATTTATTGATTTCCGCAAAATTTATAAAATACTATAAATTTTACAAATAAAAATTACCCGAATAACGTCACAATATAATGTACAGTACGCTTTGGAAAAAATTTTAATTAAAAAGCTATAATTAAAAATTAATATCTATCATTAATAATTAAAATTAGTAATGATGAATAAGTAGCGTCCTTAATACATATGTTTATGTTTAGCTGTTTTGTTTGTGGGGTTCCACAACAAAACTCACAGAAGTCGCAAGATGCGCGTAATTAATGGCATTCTTCATGGCAAGCAATGCGCTCGCGCGAAAGCACTTCGTTAACCAGACGGGGGTATATGGTGTTAATAAATTTTCCTTAGCTGGTGCAGTGGAATATTCACGGAGGGACAGGTGGTAATATGCTAATTAGAATTCTCTTAAACCTGTTTATACGGCTATCTTATGAAATTGATAAGATAACACAAAATCTGAAGGTTCGATCTCATCTAGTTGTACCAGCGAACATTCCTCTCACACCACATATTGGAGGCCCTCATTCAATTTATACGATGCATAGATACGCACTTGTCGCTACTACCACGCACGATACCATCATAATGAATAACCGTCATATATCTCATGTGAACATATCGCAGTACAATTCTCTATATTAGATTTTCGTATCGCATCAAGTCGTAGGGTCACTAACTTCGGAATGAAAAATTATGTTTGCTTAACATATTTATTATACATATGTATACCAAAATTAATGTTATATGTATCAACAACAAAAGAATTTGTTTCAGTATAATATATGAAGAAATAAAAATGTAAGATACATATTTATTGTGTAACTAAATTGATAAGAACAATTCAAATCAGACATAACTAAATTGATATAAATAGCAAAATTACAATTTTTCAAAATTTCAAGATTAGTATTAATATTCCTTTAGAGAAGAAGAGAGCGGTATCTTAATGAGATCTTAATAGAATAGAAAAAAAAGACAGAAAAGGAAGAAAATAAAGATAGAAGAAATAGAAAAAGAAAACTTTTCTAATAACGATGAATAGAGTAGTAAAAAAAAGTATTTCGATCTAGATTAATAACATTAAAAAGAAGAAATAGATTTGAGAACAAAATCTGTCATCATTATAGCGATGGAGAAATAAAGGGATAGGTATATGTCAGCGATTGTTACAACTAGAAACTCAAATCAATTCCATCGCAGCTAATTGATGTCGTAGGCATAAAATGGATGACTATGGCGATCGTGAAACTTGCGTCAAGTGGCGTCGGATACCAGCCACCGAATGTTTCAGTTATAACTTGTCATAGTTCTTGAACTAAAATCGATAGAGCGTAAATTTCGTCGGCTTTGCATTAAACTCGTTACGGAGGATAATGGCCGGCAGCTTTCAGAGTCCCACAGACTCGAATCAGGGGCAGTTTGATCGAGTATTAGATAGACAAATTTACGGTACGTTCCCTGTACATTGCCAAAACATGGGATCATAAGAAAAAACGCTTGTATTATTTTTTAATATTTATATTAATCCATTTCTTTCAGTAAATAAATATTATCTGACTTGAGAATAAAAGTATGTAATTATCATTGATGTTACTACTATTTATAACTATAATTCGTAAGATTTTGGAATTCATTTTAAAACTGTGAACCGAAATCTGCAAACATTTTCGTTACAGAAATTACAAAAATTGTTTCTAATTGGATAATATCAGTATTTCAAAATTTTGTAAGGATAAGAAATGCGGCGTTTCAAAAGAGTTTACATATAAAATACATAGAAAACACCATTTTCAAACAATATTTAATCGTTAATATTGAAATACACGAATTGTTTGTAATTTTGATATGTCATAGAGTTGAAAATGTCACATGCTTTGAATTATTAAAATTTAATTTTTTACGATTGCCATTTTTTTCTATCGTACTATCGCGTGTGCAACATACACTCGCAAATAACGACAAATCACTTTCCATATATATATGCGCAAGATATATTATTATATAATATTGTTACACACAACGCACACATTTATTCAAATAACGTTACGGAATGTCAGAGAGATGTGCTGCGGCGTCGGCCGCTCTGAACTAACTCTCTCTGGCATTCTTCTTTTTCCAGCACGCTCATCACAAATAACAGGTCGCCCGGTATATATTTTATAACAACACGCGTGTCGATGCCGGCGCGTCGTTATACACTCCTTTCGAAGACCCGTAATCATCACCTACCATCTATTCCTACCGACGAACGCAGGTATTGGTGCTACACCGCTGGCACATCGCTCGAGGGCGAATCCTCTTGCCCTCAACGGGAGAAGGGACGTCTCCCTTGTTACCGCGGAACCTCCAGACAATAAATACAGTACCACAAACCTTCTCATCGCTATGAAGTTGCCCCCTCCCCCTCTCTCTCTCTCATTTTCTTGTTTTGTATTTTTCTCCTCCTCGTTAACGATAGAATAGCTCCACCATTCAAAAAGATTTACAACGTTATATGATTGAATGATTAATACTTATCATTAATTGTCACAGTGGGACAGTGTCTACTTGTCTCCGAAAGAAACTGTGAATTTTCCTTGTGAATATAGATTTTATATAGTTTTTTATTGTATTGCGTTCATCTATTTAATATGATAGCAGAAATGTTTATCTGAGCTAATTGATTAACGTGTCAAACAATTAGTTAGGAAGAAATGTAACAGTAAACGTCATGAGAGTTACGAATTTCGAAAGCTTTCGAATTTAGGAGTCGTAACGATAATAAGATTTTATTAGATGTAGAAATGTATGTTAAAGAAATTTAAATAATATTAATATTTTTGACTTTTTATATATGTGTATCTTTGAATTTATACTTGAATATAATTTTCTCTAATTTTCTATTAAAATCAATATATTATAAATTTGCAAATTTATGAAATGCAAATTTAATAATTTTGCATTTAAGTTTCGATCATAATAAATAAATAGGTTTAAATATACTATATATACACACGCGCGCGCGCGCACACACACACACACACATACACAAAACAATAGTAATTATTTGATTATTTTCAATAAAATTTGTGTGTAAATCATCAAATTAATGTAATTGTATAGTGTAAGTAATCAAATTAAAATATCGATTTTTATAAGATCTTAACATTATTAAACAAATATTATTATACAAACTTAATCTTAAT
>NW_017305843.1:932730-942067 GCF_001594115.1 Trachymyrmex septentrionalis | reverse complement strand
ATATATATATATTCACAATTTCGCAAAAGCGTAAACGGGATGGACGAGGAGGGGGGTGTATGAGAGGATATCCGATCGTATCGCATTTTACCTGCGGGTAAAAATTTACATCTCCCGCAGAAGCATTTAATCAGCTGGTGCCCAAATGGAATTTGAAGCTTTAAAAGGGCGCTTGAGGGGGAACAGGTCGAGCAGGGAGAAAGAGAACGCGGGGTAGGCTCGTACATGGCATATTCGATACCGAGTAGCCGGTGCCACTCAGGCAGCTTTGTTGAATTTCACGCTATTTGAGTAAATGGGAGAACAGATCAAACAGTGTGGATATTTTGTAGCGCTATTGCTGTTGCAACGCGTGGTCGATGTAATTCCACTCGCGCGGCAAACTCTCTCCCCTTTTCTCTCTCTCTCTCCCTCTCTCTCTCTCTCTCTCTCTCTCTCTCTCTCTTTCTCTCTCTCACACCATCTTTTCCTGATTAGTTGAACTCCCTCTTACACTAGAATGGCGCTGACCGTCATAATTACAGCTTTCCTGCCTCCTCTAACTATTCTTCTAGTGCGATTTCAGCCAATCTGCAATCAACGCGCGAACAAATGATAGCGTCGCAATTTCGCTTTCTATCTTTCGATCGAACACCGTCGCCGTCACTTTGTCAAGTAGACATGCGATTTTCTTTCTCGCTGAAACGTAAAGTGGCGGCTTGGTCATTCTTTACCGCTACTTTAGGAGCGAGGAAAGAGGTCTGATAGAAAACTTGATAAAAAGAAATGTGTTCTGTCTCAGAAAGAAACGGGGTAACGTCCGGCATGAAATAGCATATACATATAACTGGTTATCGCTAAATAGTATGTATTAATAAAAAAAAAACGATAAGCTTTCTATTTCTAGTATGTTGAAAAATAAAATTTGACATTTATTAATTGTACATATTTATTTTAGAAAAATATTTTTTCCGGAAATTACAGCAACAGAAGCAATTATTTAAGTAGTATTATTAAATATCTTTATTTATAATATGTTAGATATCTTTTTAATCATATACAGAATAATTATTTGCAAGAAATTATTACTGACATACATGTGATGTCCATCCATCAAAAAATAAAAAAAATATTACGTTAATTAACTAATTAACGCTATACATACGTGATTATAAGCACGTAGTGATAAACAGTATTAAATATTAATAATAAATAAGTAAAAAGTAATAATAATATATAAATTAGTTGTATTGTTGTTTTATTCAAAATACAACTAGATACGCCATATTTGTATATATTATATTTCGGATAAAATAACGAAACTACCGAAAACAAGCATAACAAATCATGGAAGTATCGTCTTCATCGTCCGCACCATCGAATAATCATAAAGTCTCATTAATCTGTCGCACCTTCCAATTACCATATCTTTATTCACGTACGTCTATCCCAATATTATTCCCAATTTTATTTGGTAACGATATATTCTTATTACTGCGGATTCCGTTTGACTTCACCGCGCGTATTCATGCATCATCGCTCGAATGACCAATCCGCGACATAGTGCCAGGGATAGCTAAAGAAACCCTGCAGGGGTTTCTTTAACTAATGAGCCGTCAAGCTCATTATTGGGAACGAAATGCCAAACGATGAATATTAATTCTGGCGTTAAATAGGTAGTTCTGAATCTAATATCTCGTTTACCATAAATCTGAAAATTTATCGACCATTCCGACGACTCAATTTACTTGGCCCGGTCGGGATAATAAATGTTAAAATATAAATAGGAACCGCCATAATGGCTCGATATATAATCGTCGAAATCGGTTTCTTTGTTGTCGGTGAAGCCCACGAGTCTTGTCGATATACTCAAGCGATGCTCTCAAAATTTCTCCATTAAAACCCAATACGTTGATGTTCGTGATAGATTATTACTCGTGGATATCGATTACCGCGTAACCAACAGTGGTGAACATCGATTATCGTTTATCGATTATCGTCTGTACTGCCGAACAGTAATGGAGCTCATCGACACTCTTCGAATCCATATTGATTCGTGACGGTTTGTGGTTTCCGGTTACGATTAACAAACAATGCCAGATGAATCGACGATCAATCTAGAATAGTAAATCAATCGACGACCTATCTCCATAACTGTCTTTTTTTTATTGCGAATCCTGGATTGAGGTTGATAGTTATAAATTGTCATCAGGGTATTAGAGAAGTATTGGAAAGAATTGATCGGTTTTATTGTTTTGCGCTGTTTTTATTTCCATACTTCGTTATCATCGTTTACTGTTTGTTATTTATAATTTTTTCGTGTAAATAATAAATCAGTACTAATATGTATTGAGTTTTGGAAACTTTGCATATTGTCCGAATTATAACATTGTTATAAGAGTTTTTAATCGATTTCTGTAAATATTATTAATAAAATATTAATATCAATTTATATATTGAAATAAAAATAATTTATTTTGTAATATAAAAATAGCGTCAAACTTTATTTTATTTTTTTCAATATAAGAAATATATACTCGATCAAATGTACAAAACGAATTAAATTTTTATTTAAAGTTTTTTTTGCTATATATTTTAGATATTTTAATGAGATATTCAGCACACGGATCATATATATACTTCGTTCAATTCAAGGCTTAATATTAGCGAATTCACGGTGCACCAATACGCGTATTCCTATTAAAGGGGGCAGAGATTTTCGTGTTAATACATCATTAACTCTGTGTATTACGGTACGATTACGTGGCTGAAAACGATCCCAATTTACTCTCAGGAATCTCCATTATTGCAACGTCATCAGAATATAATATTAAAGTATACTGGGTGCTCTTCATCTCGCATTGTTTTTTTAAGCGCAGATTTTTTTTCAAGCCATCTTAATTTAAAGCCATCTTATTTCAGCATACGTATATTGAGGTAATTACTTTCGAGCAATTGAAGCTATTCAAAAAGATTTTTTAATTAATTCAGACTTAAGCTTTAAATGAGAAATTAGATGACAAGTAATAATACTTAAATGTTAAATAAATTTTATAACAAAAATGAATTATACAACTTTAAGTATTAAATAGTTTAATAATGATCCATTTTATTGTTTCCGTAAAGAAAAGATTAATTTTTTTAATTAGTTATAAAATTGGTTCTTGAAAAATAATGCGATGAAATGCTGAGTCATATTATATATGTATGACTCTATTTTTTCGATATTATTTATATTTTTAATTTGATTTTGAAAAATTTAATTATTTTTATCGCATACTTTCTGTTTCAGTATTTATTTCTCTCATAGATAATTTAGTCAAAACCTTAAATCTTCAAAGTACTAATCTCTAAAGTACTAATGTTCGACAAACCGGTTTTTAATATTGACAAGGATTAGTTACCTTGTTAGATAATAGCTCAATACTCTAATTTGCTTATCTTTTATGCTAATGGAACACCCAAAAAGTATAGAGGTTTAGATATCTTTTCTAATTCATTATTTAGAAACTACACGAATGATTTACCGTGCAAAGTAACGTAAGTTTATTTATTATAATTATTACTATATCCATCTCACTTATTTATCTTATTAAATACGAAAGAATTATACATATTATTTATACATAAAATATGAATTAATTTGACGCTATTAACAGATTAAATGTAACAAAAAAACTTTATTATCCCGACACTTCAGTTAATGGCTAATATTATTCTCAATCTATTTGAAATCAATCTTCATCGAATAAAAATTTAGAAATTGAATTCTTGAAAAAACAGACTCAACAATTATCAACATTAATTATGCAGATAATTATATAAGGTATCTGAGCCGAATAAGGCCTATCTAATTTATTTTATTAAAAATTCTATTTTTGATTTAAGATTGCGTATTAACTACCACCATTATATATTTTTATATTTTGATTTAAATTTTTTTTGCAAAATTTTATTTTTTACAGTTTTAAAAAATAAATAATTACAGAATTGCGAGAAATTGATAAAGACAAAGAAAATTAAATGTTACTAACTTTATGACTTACAATATTATTTATTATTTCAATTCAAAAAATGAAATCAAAGATAGATAAAATTAAATGTAGAATTAAATCAAAGATTAATTAATAAAAGTTAATAAATAATAATTAAATACAGTTTTAATTGTGAATAAACGTTTTATTTAATTTTTCCAAAAAAATATTAGAAAAATCACGAAATGTTTACACCAGATGAATAAGTAAAATGATATCTCGTACGTGCAAACGGCAGAAATTTATAAAACAAATGGTTTGGTCAGTGATCACGATTCATTGGAGCGAGCAAATTAGATCGTGCCAATAGCGGATATTGCGCTGCAAAATGATTCGATGAAACTCATCGATCGACATTACATTTCCAGCCGCACTGTAACCTACTGTACTATGCTGCAAGGTACTATTAAATACCCATCCGCCCTTTACTCGAACATTGATGCAAAGTTTAAGTGTGTCTCAAAGAGAATATTTTGATTATTAACAAGTTGATTATTAAACAAATATGTAAACTGGATTATTTACTTTTTGTAATATATACGATTTTTTGTAATATAAACGATCGGAAAATTTTCATGTAACATCAGCTTTTTCAAATAGCTGTAATATTATAGAAATATAATTTATAGTACAAATTTTATACTTATTATTAAAAAGGAATGTATTAAGGTAAGACAAATAAATATTAAAATACAGAATTTAGAATCTAAAATATGAAATTGAAGAAATATATTTTAGTTTTATGTAAAAATTTCTATTCTTTTACATTTTTTATTAAAATAATTTTTAATTGAAATAAGATTGTATAAACGGTTTGTTATTCTAAGAATCGTAAAAATTAAATATTTTTGATATTAGGTAATTATTTTCTCAGAAATTATTTAAAAATTGATAAAAAAATTCGTATTTTATATACAACCTTCTATGGATGTTCAAATGTACGCTAATGAGTACATAATGAATGAGAGATGCGCCGTTGAAAAATGTGAATTTGTATTTATTTCTATTCATCGGGTTGCACTAAATTAATATGTCAGTATGTTCAGTTTAGGTCGAAAGCGTGATTAATCTCGCGGGACGTGGTACGCCCCTTAATTCGCAAAAGTTCCGACACGGTCCACAATGGAAACAGCAGCACCTGATACCTCGGCAAGCCCTGAGGTGTATTCAACGCGCAAAACTCGCAGTTGCCCTCTGTTTCCATGCTATCTGTAACGCGAATGCCAAGCAAGTTCGGAAATGCGCGTACACAAAGTGACCCACGCGGTGAATCGCGACGCGCCGCGGCGGCGGTCGAGTGATAAGGCCGAGTTGCAAACAGTTGATAAGGTAAGGGTTGTCAGAGAGCGGGATCTCTCACGCGTACACACAGTGAACATCGCTGCGAATATCGAATTCGCATTTACGTTTGTTGCGTTCTACGAAGAGAGATCTATTCAACGTCATTCCAAGATCATTATCTACAGAGAAAGGAGATTATCCATTCTTCTCGATGTTAAAATCCGCTCTTATAGAAAATATCGTGGAATAAATCCCGCTCGATAAACGCTCCACTTATCGTTGATTCTTATCGCGCGTGATTCGCAGTAATAATAACCGTTTTAAGAATCCAGGCAAGCGCCTCGCGCTTCTATTTTACTCCACTTCGGGACGTAAACGAGCCACTTTACACAATCTCTCTCCTCGTCTTTTGTCAGAGAAGCTCGGCAGAGAGCTAAGAACAGCAGTCCAGCGCTGCGCGCATTTGAGGCGCGAGAGCGAATTTAAGTTCCTTCGGAACCGGTATCATAAAACCAAATTCAACATTAATAAAGTTTCGCGCACTTTGTATCTGCGCGCGCTTCTGCCCGCGGCTAATTCTTTGCAAAAGCGGCGGAACGGGTTTACCTCTTGCTTGAGCAATCTCTTTATCCGCGAGAAGCCTTTTAAGTTTGCAATTAAAAGTGTTGCGAACGTAATGCGCGGTGTCGCGTCGAGCGGAAAAGCGCTAAACGGAAGCCGCCGACCGTTTTATGCTCGACAGTTTAACGCTTCGGATTTCAGGTTCCGGTTGTTAACACGCTAACGCGTGTATTTTCGCGCATTTTAACGAGATATGCGCACCGCAAAATCTCCATTCTCACTTGAGAGTTTTATTTAGCATAATCTCGTTGTGTTAAGCATCCTAACGAGAGTATGTTCTTCATTATAAACCTTTTATCATGTATTTATCATATATTACACGAAAAGTACGGTTTTATTGAGGTATCTAAAATTTAGCTGGATATCTGAAAATAATTTTGTCGGACCATTAAAATAAGTATGTAGGACGTTTTGGTTGCTAGAATGTCGAAACTTGTTGCAGCATACTCGTCATGATGGAGATACTTTTACACAATTATTTTGTTGGTTCAACCAAATTTGCAGATGTCTGTAACTAGCTACACTTTTCGAGGTATTTCCGCGATATGTATGTATTAACAAAATGCGTATCTCATCAAGTTAAGTTTGTAAATATAATAAATATATATAATAAATAAATGTAATTTATAATAAATATATACGTCAATTTTTTACAAGATTTTATAGAATCCTGTCTTTTTTTTTCTGGATTTTAAGAGGATGACAATATTTACATTTCTTCGATAACTACGTTCGTGTCATCAATTTTCTTTATAAATTGTATCGAAAGTATCTCATTAACGATCTTTTCAATAAACTCTGAACTACATGATCTATATTGCTAAAAGCTTTTGCGTTACATCGACGTAATTAGCAAGTGTGTTTACTCTAAAATTATTATTATGCTCGTCATATTACTGCTGTTATTTCGTTATTGCACTTCGCGAATGTTGGCACACATCACTTTTCGGTAAATACCATTAGTTATATCACGGTAACTATTTTCGAGTATTTCCGTGCGGCTTTTCTCGCGCGGTCAGATGGCACGCGCGGCACGATATACTGAGATTGCTTTAGCGGTAAAAGTGATTAGAACTCATAATATAATCACACCATACGTATTACTTGCTGTACGCTTGCAACGAAGGGTCCAATTACGCGTTGAGTTTACGAGGACTAACTCTATGTCCCGTACGGGAGAGTTCCATCTATGGCAGGACAGTTTATGACGAACTAGTAAGCCAAAATTGTAGTCACGGTATAAAACTTGTAACTGTACGATAAGTTTCTTTGCGAGCTCGGTATAAAATAATATTTTATTATTTGGTTGCAACATTTGTGACTGAGGATTTGTATAGCTTTTTATTAAAGGTAAATACGTACTCTGAACGTTTTTATGAACTGAAAACTTGTATGATTAATTAAATTAATTGTTTTGTGCATATATGCATGAATAAAATATTGTTCGTATGTATTGATACATAAATATAAGTGTATTTAAGAGAAAATAATTTTTTTTTAATTATCGCAAATAATCTTGGGGGTTAACATTTTTTACAATTCTAATGTGGAACTTTTTATTTTAGAAATACGAATTTATGCTAAAACAAATTTTAAAGTAACAGTTTTTATATAAATTTAATAATGCTTGTGTAAAAAAAAACATATTTAAAAAATTCAATTTTTATAGCATATGCTAATTCTATAGAAATGAATTACTATAATTTAGAAAAGAAAAAAATGTCAGTATTTTAGAAATTGTGATTTCTATATCTAATTGCATATTTTCGAGAGACAGAGAGAGAGAGAGAGAGAGAGAGAGAGAGAGAGAATCGTGCAGAGAAAATAAAATACATCGCATGCGAATGCCAATGGACGTGTGACCTACGATAGAATAAATTATTGCTTTGCATAAATCCTCTCGCGTTATGATTTCTAGAACGTAAAAACGGGATCTGGTAAAGGTGTTTGAGCATTCGCAGTAAAACAGCTTGCAATAAGCTACCGTATATATCGATATTTCATTGCTTTGTGTTACAATGTACGCTGTCGTCGTTCAAAGGCGTTGCATCGTCCTGGTCCATTTGGCAGGATATATATTTTGCAAACGATAATCGACCAGGTATTGAAAACATTTTCAACGGCTGTTTATTAGTAAAATATCGAAACTTCTACACACATACACAGGCTGTTATTACGGGAACGAGGGAACCTGACGAGCGTGACCCGATAAAACGGTGGCGGTTGGTTTATCGACCCGATCATCACCTGGTGGCGAGAAAAAAGTCACCGAGAAATTGCACGGATTAAAATTACACGTGCGCAAGAGGAGAGCGCACTTTTATTTCGTACAATTTCCTTCGTGGCGCATAGCGAAATATCGGCTCTCTGGTGAGATAGCATCCGCGCGCTCATTCTTTTTTTTTTTTTTTTTCTTTTTCGTTTTACGTGTACAATCGTCCATCACGTAAAATAGACTCTACGAAATAAATGGTGCAACGTACTGTTTACATAAATACTATAATTTAAATAAATTTCGTACGCGCGCGAATTTCACAGATACGTTAATTACTATTGCACATTTTTTTATTAAAAATCCACCTTCATCATATTTTCTCATAATCGTGTTTTCATAATGTGTCTATAATATTGGGTAATATAATTTGAGGAAATAATGAAGAAGAAATGAGCTATTATCTGGATCTATTAAAATATTTCAATTATGGAACAATCACTGAAAGTTTTCAATTTAATTTCGTATCTACCTCTTCTCGATAATTGCAGCTTTTCTGTAAGAAAAAGATGTATCTTGTATAATCAGAAAGATATCACAAAAGAGATCGCGATTATAGCCCGAAATGGTTATATTCGCTTTTTTTTTCTGGCAGACAACTGTAAGTGAGATCTCATAGTCGTGTCGATAAAACTGAAACCTTTCGCTTCCCATTCTGTTAGCTTTTATTTCCCTTAAACGTTACTGTGAACATCCAAAATTTACAATGAGATAATCGTTTACGTTTCTCTAATGGTTTCTCCAAGCATCCAAGTTTACGATAATTGAAATTAAAATACAAAAGGGGATTTATTTATTTATTATATCAATGCTACACCAATAATAACAGTTTTTATCAATTGGCATCAATATTGATAAATTATATCAAATCAAATATTAAATTAAATTTTGAATATAAGTTTTTATATTTATAATAAAGTTATACTTTAGTATTAGGTGTAGTAAAAAGTCATCGCGTATTTTTTAGCTCAAAGTTGCATATACAATATCTTCGTCAATAATGAATGAAATTCAAATTTAAAAAAAGGGTTTTAAAGCTTGAAATCTCTACTTTTAAAAGCTTATCACATTTTTTAAGTTTATATGAGTTTGATAATTTTTACATACCAAAAACTACGAGCTGAAAAAGACGAAAAATTTTCTTCTCACT
>NW_017305843.1:915039-932477 GCF_001594115.1 Trachymyrmex septentrionalis | reverse complement strand
TTTTTTTTTCTACATAACCTTTATCTGAACTTAAAGATTATAAACATTTGCCTATCTTGTATTAATTGGAATAATCGCTAAACGAAGATTGTCTAAATTATTTATTTTCACTTTCTAACTTTATATTACAAAAAACTCTTGTAAAAACAAATAGCATTAAAATAACAAGTAATTTATAACAATGTATTCTAGACACATTCATCGTTATTACAAAGAAGCAACTACGAGCAGCAAAACTGTTTAATTTATCGTCGACGACAGAAATACGAGAGTCAAGATATAACGTCAATGTTTTCGGACTAGTAACAGATGTTACGCGACATGCATTAATAATTCACAGATTTAAAATAATATTAAATCGATATTCAATATATTCGTCAAACTTATCAGCGAATTAACTCTATAATATTTTTAATTTGTTATTCAAGTTGTTCTCATAGCTGTAACGGCTTTAAAAGCAAATTTGAATGAATTCTTGAATACGCGAATGAACGGAAATGAGCGATTATTAATTAGGCTATCAACTCTTTCCTTTATGACGAGTTTCTGCACGTTTTCATATTAAAGCATAATTGTATAATCTGAGATTTATGTCATGCTAATTAATTATTTTTTTATGAAAATGGAAATGAATTTTATGATATAACGTAAATGCAATTTGATAATTATTTTTTCTAAACATCAAATACCTAAATCTTTATATTCATAAATTAATGAATTCGAATAAATAATTCATAATTATTCTGATTTAGATTTTCATTAAAAAAGGTATTTTTAAGATTTCTTTATAATAAAAATTACAAAAGTTTTTTAAATTTAAAATTCAATTTATACTAGTCTAATTTTAAATTGTCATTTATACATATTATAATCGAAAATTAAAAAGAATGATTTTTGCTTAAATCGTAATTTAACTGCATATGCTCTGTATTTATTGCATTTCTTTATTAACTAAATAAATCATTTGATTGCTTTTTTAGTATTCCGTTTTAAAATTCCGCGAATTCCATGCATTTTATTATGTTATTTAAATATTCTGATGGAAATAATTTATATTATAATTCAAGAACTATTTAAAAATTGAAATAAGTATTTCTGTAGATGATAAACATATATACATTTTTTTTCATATTATAAAGGAAGATACTACTCATAGTCTTTATGTCTGAAAGAGTTAATGACGTTATAATAACATAAATGGCGAACCATTGGGCTTTCAATAACAATTAGATTTTATTACGTTACAGTACTATCTTACAGTACGTTTCGGTTAGTGGCCTCCGTCAAAGGATTAATACATTGACTGTGAGCGCCATACAGTGTCCAGAACTTTATTGCCCAAAGGACAAGGAAACGTATGAGTCGGCACGGACCCTTCGATCGAGATAACGTGTGTGATTTTGTAGATAATTACTTAATTAAAATACCCTCTGGTCCCCGGGGTAACCTCGGAGCGGCTATAAGATCAAACCTTCGTATCGATCTTCAGGCATTTTTCTCTTCTTCTCGGCACCCGATAAATTCCAACGTATTATGTCTTGATCGGGACAAGATTGTTTGCGGAATGAAGTCTTGTTTAGAGAAATAAATGACGAAGAGAGAGAGAGAGAGAGAGAGAATGGCGATGTACAAGGCGTAAAATGAGCAATGCTGGAGACCCTGCAAGCTATTTCTGAACATTGCCTAGAATTTGATGGCTTACTTAATGCATTAATAATACTATTTCATTGCACTATTACTTTATGGCGAATTCGATTGGAAGCATTAGTGCTCACTGGTGCATATTAAAGTTATTATACACTGATTTAATTTGAGTATAAAAATAAAATACAAATATTTCAAATTATGAAATACATATTTCACCTAATAGTACAATAAAATACATTGAGTATTTCACGATTTAATCGATTTCTATGTTTATTTATAAACATATCTTTATGTTATTTTGTGTATAACAGCTTTAATGTGCACCAGTGCGCATTGAGTGCGTCCAATCGAATTCGCTATTAGTAAGTATTAATTAGGATTTAATTTAATAGTTTAAAAATTTTAATGGTTTTCATAATATAACGAATATAATTTCATAAATATAATAACCAACTGAATTCTAAAATTTATTAATTATTTACATTATAATAATTTACGGAAATAAAATTACATTTGTTTTTCTTAAGTAAAATTTTATAGATAATTATATACTTCTACATGGTTTTATTCGTAAAAAAGGTATACAATTTACTAATAGAGCTGAATTAAATTAAAATAAGAAATAAGATGTATAATATTAAAATAACATATAATAAGTTATAATATTATTATTATTATTCTAATTTCTAGTTACATACATATAATATATATTGTATGATAATAATGTTTAACGATAATGTATAACGATCGAAACATATTAATTTTATGGCAATGTAGCAGCATGTATTTCACTCGTTCGTTATTTTAAATAGTAAAGGCAGAGCGGTTAAATCCCGCTGGAGAATGAAAACGCTCGTTTACATTGCACCGAAGTTTTGCGGCGCGCAGACGTCATATTTTCTAGGGCAACCGTCCTCTATTTGGAATGGTAAAGGCGTCCCAGAAAGCCAAGAAGCGAGCAAAAATCCGCTCGTCAATGGCAGACAATGGTTGTAGCTGTATACGACGGAAAAATCCCTCAGTGTCAGGAAAAGGTTTGACCGAGACAACGGTGGTATACGTCCCGGAATAAAAACTTTTTCGTGTTTCTTGTAAATTACATGGACATGGTGAGTCTCGAAGGGTTAAGACCTCCTCGACAACCGAAAAAACGTTCTGCAATAAAATGCGCGCGAAATAAACTGGAAAACACGGCGTACATTGGAAAATGCATTAACATGTTAATTGCAACGAGCAGAAAATATTTACGTACCGTTTATAAAACTTAGAATAATATTTTTTAGAAAACTGTACTGGAATAATAAAGCTTGAATAAAAGGAAATTGTAGTTACTTTTCTGATAAATAAGATTATTTTTGAAGAAAACAATTGTTGATAATAAATCTTAATTATAGATAATAAAGAATGCAAATTATAATAAGTGTAATTAAATAAAAATTAATTTTCAATTTGTTGTAGATAAAAAACTGTCGAGATCAAGATGCATTATAACATATATTTAAATGAATCGAGAGAGAAAGAGAGAGAGAGAGAGAGAGAGAAAGAAAGAAGCATAATATATTGTCATAATAATATGTGAATTCTATTTTAGTATGGATTTATTATGATTTTTTTCAAATAATATACGTCATGAGTTATTATTCTAGAAACAGTTGTTATTTTGAAAATGTTATAATGATAGTTGAAACAACATTCTAATAAGTTTCGGCCTCATTTAAAAAATATTATATTATTTTTTTTAATGAAAAGAGATATAACGCTATACTTGGTGGACGTATAAATGCAAGTTGCAACTGACCTATTTCTTTTTATTTTCATATTCCTTTTACCCCATTTTTGCATTAGTCGGTGGCGGCAATGAACTCCGCCGGCTTCTCGACCATCCGATTATATCGGGTGCTCAAAAAATTGTACATTATATGAATGTTTCATTTTCCGCAAAATGTTTTTAGCAATTATCATAAATTAATTATTTGGATTATTTAATATTAAAAGCGAAAATATTGGAACCAAGTAAATTTCAAAATTAACACAATTTTCGAGAAAATTTCAAATTGACTTCTTCATTGTCATATTTTATCGCATTCGAGATGTTTGCTAAAACTATTTTTTAAAGTATTATAATCTCTGTTCTTCTCTCTCTCTCTCTCTCTCTCTCTCTCTCTCTATCTATCTATCTATCTATCTATCTATCTATTTATTTATCTATCTATCTTGCTGTTTTACTAAATTTTTAAGAAATTTGTTTACAAAATCTATCTTTATGAAGAAAATTTATTTAAAAGCTTATTTTAAATTAGAAATTGATAATTTGCAAGCAAACATTTTCTCGAATGCGATGAAATATGACAATGAAGAAGTCAATTTGAAATTTTCTCAAAAATAAAATTTTGCTACCAGTACGCAGAGTTTTAGAAAGGACCGTATATTCGCGTTCGTGCTCACATATCACACGAGTATACTTGTACGTATAAGCATGTAAAGCACCTAATTTTACTGGGAAAGCCTGGTAATTAAAGTACGCCCATTTAAACGTGATTTAAATGGAAATTGTCAAACTGCCAGAATAAATGAGGCGAGAGATTAAAGAATTGATCTTGCCGCTCCGTCGACTTCGGTATTGTACATATTTATTGTTCTGCACAATTTATCTTTCTTACATATATTGTTTTTATCTTTTTTCTTATCTTTTTCGATTAATATACAAATTGAAATGAGCATTCTATATATTTTACTCAATATAATGGAATATTTGCTATGGTGGATAATAACGATCATGTCGTGTTATATAATAAATATAGACAAGTATATAGTATATATAATAAATGTAGACAACACATATGTTCACAAACAATGAATAGACTATCGGTATTGTTTTAACTGTCGAATTTTTAACAAGTACTGAGTTTTTTAAATTTAAGTTAGCTAAACGAGAGAATAAATTTCTCGACAAAAGCGATAAAACATTAGGTTTTTACTTCACATTAAAATTTTACGATGCTTTTGCGAAATCACTCTCTGTAGGTAATTTATTTATCTCACAGAATGTCAGAGCTCAACAAATAGAATAGCAAATGACTATTACATTGGACAACATATTTCATCTTTTTTGCTTGTAAAAAGTATAATATTACAATAAACATATACATATATTATATTGTTTTTGCACTTTATTACGCATATAATCATGCCTCTTATTATTATTAATTTATAATATTCTTAAATCCTACTTGATTTCGGTTAATGTAATTTGAACGATCGAAAATGTCGCAGATCAACGTAATGTTTATCTCTGATTAAACAGCATTGCTAACCATGGATGTTGTAAAATCCGGTTTGAAAAGCGTTTTGAACATTCGTGGAACCCTCCGGACATAATATCGATTCTAGCTATGGTATGCACCGTCGAGAACGCAACGAAACGTTCGGCTTGCTAGACTCGAATACCGATATGCCATCCGAGAAGTGTAATCTCATCCGCGAATGTAAAGCCATTTCGTTTCGTTTCAATTAATCCAGCAGCCAGTAGATCTCTGGCATCTCATTCTTAATTACATCCAGTATACGAACTATCGATACTCGCAATAACACACTGTCATTTCTTGGCCTATTGTCAATGAAATTTGTTTTGTATATATATATATATACTATATATATAGATATAGGATTATTCTAATGTAGGTAATTGAAATAATACAAAATATGCAGATCTTTATTTTTTTTAATACAAAAATAATTATTATTGTTACTATTGTGTTTTATATTTTACTCAGAATGACTTGTGTATTTTTATAATTGTTTTGATAAAATTAATAGAATCTAATTTGTAAAAAGAAGACTATTACACAATGTACAATGAACAATTAGATAAAACTTGTAATTATAAGAGGTTAGTGCTGTTTTACATTTTTATGGCTTTTACTTGACATTTTCACAAATATATTTTTCTGTTATTTCCAATAAACGGATGGAGTTGAAATTTATGCGAAACTGTTTTTCGCACAGGTAATAAATAATTATTTTATCTTTGAACTATCTGTATTTAAAATGCGTGTAGTGATATTGCACCATGTGATTCGCAGGTAGCGATGCATTAAAGCCTTATAGAAAGCGATTTATGAGCGATTTATTGGTGATAAATAAAAGTTCAACTAATTTTACTTGTATATCCCGATAACCTGCTGTTATAGACTTGTTTATATTCATTGTCGGTTGTTACTGCAACTGGTTTATAAAATAATAAATTGATAATATGAACTGACATGTACCTCAGATATTGAAATGAAAGACAATATATAGGAAATTTACCGCAAATTTAATTTACATAATTAATCATAAACGATGATTTTAATTTATCAACAAAATTAAATAACTTGCATAATGGAATTACATAACGCAATTAACATTACAGAAATTTAATTGTCAATAAACATTATTAGAAAATATTGTGTTCCGTATTTTGAATGAATGCAAGATATTTTTATTTTTAATAGTATTAATAATAATATGTAAGAAATGTAAGAAAGAATACCTATACAGTATATTTACAGAGATAATTCATATTTTTATTCATATTATTTGCTAAAAAAATTTGCTATTGAAACAAATAATAAACGTTTCTACCAATATAGTTGGAAGTAATTCCATTAAATTATTGATACAAATAAATCCATTTACATCGTTTATAACAACATTATATGAAATAATTATATTAATATCTCGATCTGTATTGAGCATTTAAATAATCCTTTACTTTCAGTAATATTCCTCCGAAAATTACTAATAAATAAAATCGTCGATCAGCTAAGTTTATTCCAACATTTTAAATAATATTTTATAATATTATAATATTCTTATGGTGTGATGTGCGACGGAGGCGAGCCGGTTCATCGATCAAGACATAAGATCGAATTAAAAAGCAGCCATCTTGACGGCGATATCATAAGTGGATCAGCTGTCTCGTTATTTACGAGCGCATTAAATGAAGGAAATGTCTTATTTGAAGGGTATTTGCTTTATCGAGAAAATGAGTTATTTCACTAGTGAATCTCCATCGAGATGAAGATAAGAATAGCACGATAAGACTATTTGAATATATGCATATTTGCCGAGGCCATTATACAGGTCTCATCTTCATATATCCGGACATCAAATCTCCAAGATTGTCGTATTTTTTTCTTACAGTTTCATGTAGCGTTTGAATTACTGGGGAATCAAAATGATTGTTTTAATTATTTTGTCTTCGATACGACATTTCTAAAAATATAATTTTTTTAAACAATTGAAGTAATTGAGACTGTACGGAATAAGGATTATCACATAAATTAAATTGCTAAAAAAAAATACGCGTTTAATAAGTCGTTTAAAAATAAATAAAAGCTATTATGGAAGCTATCGAACTATACATGTAGAATAATCTACAATATCCTTGCTTTATCTAGTCATAAGTTATTTATACATGCATTTATTTTCACAAAGAAAAAAGAATCGTCAATATGGAAGCACGTGCAAAGACCGGCTACTTCGTTCCGCTTTGAATATTATACGCGTTTCGTATGTCCATGTATTATATACGTATATATATATATATATATATATTCCAAGTCAAAACGCGTTCGTTCCATAGTCAAAAAGAGCCTGGAATATGCCGCACTTTATTCCACGCATACTCAAAAAAGGCCGTGCCATCAAGCGAAAGGGAATATCGAGAACCGAAGGGTTCGCGCGGACATCGTCCATCGAATTGGATTCGAGACACGATAGGAGCGATTTCAGAGGAGAGATGAACGTGCGATTCATCGTGGCACAACGAACGTGGTCGGCAGCACTTAAGGGCTTAACGAAGATAATTCCGAGCTCTCGCGTGGAGTATCGTGCGCACACAACACTTACTATCGAGGTGTAATCCCGAATCAATGCGCAACGTCGTTGTTTTGTAAGCGCAATGTCGCGTCGCGTCGCGTCGCGTCGCGTCGCGGCCGCGGCATCTGTCGAAGCGACCAATCGTCTCTCGATACACACGCCGTTGGTTATTTAACACAACGTCGTTATTGGTCAGTTGCCGGATTGTAATGAGGCTAACATGTTGAGATTAAACTTACTCTGGCTCAGTGTGTAATGCTCATCGTTACGATCGATGAACGTGGCCGATAAAGATGAGACGGTTAGGCTTTGTGCACATCGACGAGCAATGATGGATAAGGGATACTGACAAATAGATTGAAGCTATCGGCAACCCAATTTTGATCTTGAACATGTACACTAAATAAGACGATGAATAACTGAGAAATTGAAGAAAACAGTTTGATAATAGTTACGAAATAATTTCAATCGATTGTTCAATTAATATAACTAAAATATAATGTATATATAAAATATAACCATAATTTGAGTCTTCTAAATATCAATAATTATTACCAAACGGTTGATTATATTATTATGTGTGGTAATACTTATTAAATATTCAAAAAAGTAACATTATTTTTAATTATATACAATATATTAATCGAACATTTGATTGAAACTCGATTTTACTCGATCAGTATCAGGCTGCTCATCGTCCCGATGAAGTGGACTGCAAGATTCACGAAACGTTGGCATTTCAAGAATGGATTTGGACACGGAGAAAACCCGCGAAACGCATAATCTTTATATAGAAAGCATCCGAAACCTCAAGCATGGAAACCTCAAGAATATTATTTTGCTCAATATTTAATAACTATTACTAGATTTTTTTTTAGTGTATATAATAAAAGAGGTTGATAATCAAGATTATTTTCTATATTTTTAAATATATTTTGGATGGATTTCAAAGCTCTTATAATAACTTTGTAATAATCATTAATTTTTTCAAATATAATATATGTATATGTACTATACATATATAAAACTGTTCGAAAATAGGTCTTTGAATATGTTACTTATCTTGCTTCTATCTAATTAAACGTGAAATTATGAAAAATTCAAAATATCGACTTTTTATTTATTCCAGATTTTATTAAAATATTATTTGACGTCTTTAAAAATTTGAAATTTTCCTGCAAAAGAGGAGCTTTAAAATTAGATTCTAAACGCTTTCATCCATCAGGCGAAATGGCCGACAGTGAAATGCAGGCTTAGGAATAGCATGAGGGAGCAGAGCAACATGGTTAAACAATTCACTGACAATGGATTGCACGATTGTACCGGATTTCTAATGCGGATTATTATCGCGAAGAGTTAATCATAGCGCTTATATGCATAGCTATTGCACACAGAATAACAAAGATATCATTGTCAATTTGAGAAATTGATCTCAAACGAAATTTCTTAATCTAAAGATCGTAATTTTTATGTAAAGAAATAATATAATATAAAAAATTCGAGTTAAACCGCAATTATAATTTTTCGAAAATCTCTCTTAACATGAGAAAATGATTAAATAAGTGACTTTGTTATATTTCGTCACGAAAAGAATAGTTTTACTAAAATATCACAAAATTTAGCTAGATGTAGATTTGAAAATAATCTTATTAGACTATCAAAATAATTGTGTTGCAAATTCAAGCGTGATGAGCAATGTTGTGAAAAGTTTTAACATTCTAGTAATCAGCTTGAATGTCCCATATAATTATTTTGGTGGTCCAACAAAATTATTTTAAAATCCATGTATCTAATTAAATTTTTATATACTTCAGCAAAACCGTTCTTACTTGATTGGCATTTAATGCGTTATTATTGAACTAATATCCAACATGACTATTGACATTAAAGGTCGATAGAACCATGATATTTTAAAATTATTTAAGCATAAATACGTCATTTAATTTTATTATGCAATTATAATTTTCTCAACGTGAAATATTGTAAATCTTTCATAGATGATATTAACGCATTTCCAATTTATTATTTTATTGTAGTAAATCGGACACAATCCGATTTATTCGTCAAACTGAATTGTAAATATTAAAGCGACATTATAATATAGGCCGAGTAATATCATAATATATAAATACATATAAATAAATAATTCTTTATCATGCTTAATACGTTTATATGAAAAGAATTTATTATTTTATTACCAAGAAAAAAGTTTTATTTCAACGTATTTTAAAAAATAAAGGTTCACGAGTAATATGCACGATATTATGCAATCTCGGAATTTATTATTTCATTTAACCATATTGGCTGTATAAAATCATTGATTCAAAGAATTATGCGTTTTTAACGAGCAAGTAATGACATTTGCGACCCTATGGGCATTAAACTCACATGTATATGACACACGGACAACACTCGTTACCGCAATTTCTATGGTAACTTGTTCAAATAAAGGATTGCGTTCAATGCGTTGGCATCTATTGGACCTTTTGTTTGTTCGTATGTTATAGTTATGCTCAATCATTTCTTTGTTCTTTCACAGTCTCTAACGCTTTCAGTGGACATAAACCAAAGTTCGTAAACCAAAATGTGACAATTCTGAAATTCTTATATTGATTTATTATATATTTATTAAATGTTGTAATAATTTGTTTATATGTAACATAAGGTATACATATCTTTTGTTAATTAATTTGAAATACAAGATTATATCAATCACTCATTGGACTTATATGTTAGTTACATCTCTACATACTTTACATTCAATTTAATGTTGATTCACCGAGATAATGATCAATTCTGTAGATTATTTTCTATGTTTTATTACTAATTGGATAGAGTAATTAAAACTGATGCTGTGGAGCACATTTATTGCAACATCACGATGATTGCGTATAATAAATACTTGTAAAGTGTCATGGCAAATCGTTGTCATAATCTCGCATATAAATAAAACGAGAAAAGGTGCGAGCGATAAGTCAAAGATTCGATCTACTCTTCATCTTCTTACTAAAAAAACCGATTAAAGCTTAAACATGTATTAAATTTTTAGCTGTCGATAAATTATGAGCCAAATGAGCAAATAAAAATATAAAACAGTAAAAATAAATTTTAAATGTACAATATAACATTTTTTTTAATATGACATACACATTTATAATGTATATTAGACATTCTGTGTTAATACGCATATCGATATGCGTATCGATGTATTAAAAAATCAATTTTTGATCAACTAGCGATTGGAAATCATCTTTAAGGCTGTTTTAAACCGATCTTTTTATTTAAAAAAACGTTCCTTTTTCACCAAAAGGATGATTCCAAATACGATTCGTATCAATACGCGTATTGCCTGCTCATCCCTCGTTAATAGATATATGTATCTAAAAGCGATATTAAACCATTTATATGATAAATAGCTTGAAATTATTTTCATTAATTTTTCTATGAAAATGCTTAATTACATTTTTAATTTTATTGCAAAATCAATTGTGGCTTGAGTGTAAATTAATATTGATTATATAATTTATTTGAGATTATTTTGACTCCTCGAGTTAACATTGTTCCAATAAAAGATTAAGAGCAATTTCAAACTTGTTCTTCCTCTACTTCATTGTAATTCGATTCCGTCGCGGCATTAAACAAAGTGCTTAATTACATCACATCCCTCATAGCACACCCGCAGACGGACGCAACCGCGTCCGGAACTTAAGAAGCGCGCGTTGTTAGTTTTATCCATGAAATATTCATTCGCTACCGACAAATATCGGGGACGACTTTTCATCCTGCGGGAGGGCCGTAATTTTCGACCGGTCGATGAGTTATGTCCGTCGGCCTAATGAGCCACGCATAATGGAATAACTGATCCGTCCTTTTTTTTTTCTCCCAACCTTCCAGTTCTTTTTTACACAGCCTTCGGCCACGAATTATTTCGCTGCAACTAATGAACAATTCCTTCTGGACGCTCTCTGCGTTCCATCACACATTACGCGCATGGCAGCTTGTGAAATTCTATTCTCTGTGGTTACCTCTTTGGACATCCTTTGAGATTAACTGATATAATTTAAAATAAGCGCCGTGATATTGGAATACTTTTTAGTCCTGCAAGGCTGATGCAATGAAACATTAATGTATTTGTATCTATACAATAAGATTACGATGTATTTATTTAATTGTATTGTTCTAATCTATTTATTTAACAAAAATATATTAAATAATATCAGCAGATATTATTAATTCTAATTAATATTTCAATTAAATATCCCAAGTAGCACAGTAGCGTTTGCAAAGCGCTGAAAAATTGTGAGCACTGTGTGCTACTTGGGATTTTAATTGCGCAAGTTTATTCAAAATTGACTTGTAATAAAAAAGAATATATTTGTTTAGCCATCTTGTTGTAATATAATTTTGTACAAAGAGAGAATCAATGTTGTTATACAATGAGCTTTCTTCAGTATGCTAATAGAAATAAGATGTATTTAAAATATTTTGTAAACTTTTTACTTATAAAATAATTCTAAGCGAGACAATGCACGCAAATATTTTTTTTTCCCCCATTCAGGTAACTTTGTTTTTATTTTATTCTGTGTAACTCCAGATGTAAAATGTTATTATGTGTTAATCTCTAATTGGAGATTTTTAAGGAAGAGGTTACGTGCCTTTAGAAATTCGTTTATGCTTGTTATCCGAAGTTAGCCGGAACGGTAGACGTGATTTTTCCCTGAAAAACGCGCGACTTTCAATATAAATCACGTACTTAGCTCGCCGACGATCCGGTACAAGCAGCGCGCTGTAAATTCAACGGGAACAAAATAAAAATGCGCGACGTTAGGTATAATTCGAGTATCGTCCGGGCATGCACTCGGCACCGGGTGTCTCGCATAACGCGTTTGAGGAGGAGAAGAGGCGGGCATTCGAAACCGCAGAGTACGAATGGGACTGAGATGAGATGGTAATGGAACGATTTCCACGACGTCGTCATCGACTCCCGGGCTCTGAGAAAAATCGACTAATTCAAACGGTCGGAGAATACGAGGTTTACTGCGTGTCTCGCTCCGACGGCAATAATAAAAGAAAACAAAGAGTGTTACAGAAAAAAGCTGGACCGGCGAGAGAGAAAGAGATCGACTGACTCGCATCTCGCCCCTGGCAATTCTCAGCTTCCTGTCTCCGTCCTTCTCATTGCATCTCGCGTGGCTCGTCTCCCGTTAACGACCTGAAATCAGGACCGGCTACCAGATCCTTCTACTTTTTTCGATTATTATAACGCTATACATGCCACGACACGCCATGGTACATCTTAAGCTAAATGCTATTATTTCTCTCTTCCTTCTTTTACTACATGGCTAGGTTAGGTTTTTGTCCCGACGAGGGAAAAGCAATCTTCGAAGATTATGCACGAGGGAAGGCACGAGCGTCTCTGAAGGATGTCATGGAAGGATTAGACTTGTTGGGTGCGAATACTCAACACGTCTATCCAATTATCTTTCGAGATTTATGATATTAAGAATAAACAAATTAACACAGATATACCTTATTGTTTATTGTTGTGGAGACTTGATAGTCTCATGTTTCGTATATTATTCAATTCAATTTACAAATTACAGAATATTACCTAAAAAAGTATTAAATGTTCTTTTTCTTTTATTAGAACGAAATAATTCTGGAATTTTTTTTTTGAAGATTTTATTTTATTGTATAATATTGTATTAAAATCGCGTCATTTACATGTTATCTTATCTTGAAACGTGTTGAAAAAATTCTGGGAGCAAAAGATACAGCGTACAGTGTACACGGTAACCAGGTTACTACAAACTTTAAGCCGTGTTTACTTGAAACCATGTTTTTCCATGATAAGCATTACTGGTTTACAACTTGTTAACGTAATATGAAACCTTTTAATAAATGACACATATAACGTCTGTTTAAAAAAGTTAAAAATTTGCATTTCCTTTGTGAATTAAAAAATTTCAGAAACTTTTGCTGATCGATAATTTAGCGATTCCGTTTTTACACGATTTTTCACACTTTGCACGAAAATTCATACAAGTGATACAGCAGCATTAATTTTTATTTAAACCACCGAACATTCCACTTGTATAACAACTCTGCGAATGACAAATTTAATATTTCAACATTTAAATATTGACTCTATAAACATGTCTTATAAACAAATTTATAAGAATGTATTAAACATCGCGTTAGTTATCATTTATAATTTATCTCGATAGCATGATTACTGTCACATAATTAAAGAATATAATAATTAAAACGGACTCTCAATATTTAAAATAATAATAATAAATGAATTTCAAGGCTAATGAGAGTCAGCGCGGGAGGAGTTGCGCACAGTTATCGATAAGTAAAATTACTTCTTCATAACATTGATGTCTTCTTTATTTCAAAATCTTGAACGTTTCGATTCACTTTGTAATCATCCTCAGTAATATAACAATTTAATTCCGTTTAATTCGGTCTAAAACATTAAGCGGTCCATCTAGAATGAGTCACTTTCAGATTCCCAGAACTGTAGTAAATTTTAATATGCAAATGTACATGTTATTAATTCCGAATAAAAGAGAGGGAGAAAAACAACTCACCTCGAAGGGAGCACTCAATATTAAGAAGCTTTGGAAAATTTGGATTTCCTTATGCGATAATTCAATAATGACACGTCACAAACGTGTCGCAAATATTTTTAACGAAGACAATTACAAAGCGAGTCGAAACGTTCAAAATTTTGAAATAAAGAAGAACATCAATGTTATAAAGAAGTAATTTTACTTATCGATAACTGTGAATTCCTTCCGCGCTGAGACTCTCATTAGTCTTGAAATTTATTTATTATTATTATTACTGTCACAGTTATATATAATAGAATCTCTCAAACATTTATTTGTAACTTAAAAAGTCTAAATGTTTTATATATATTAGAGAGGTTTATAAATATTATATGTATTATGTAAATATTTTATTCGTCGCGCAAGGAAATATGATTATTTGTAAAAAGAAAAATGAGTCGATATATTGTTTGCCTAATGTGCTAAGAAATAAAATGATAAAAAGCAGAATAGGAATAAAAGTGAAGAGATTTACAAAAGACTATTACTGATCCCACTTGACTCAAAGTCCCGTCAGGTTAAATCTGATTATTCGTGCTTCCTCCTTTTGAAGAATGGCCTTAAAGAGATCAGAAATCCTACTAAAAATCCGTAGAATTTTTGTTACGCCTCAGCTATTTTGACGAATGGAATCTGCAAGGTAGGATATCGTTTAAGCGACTGATTTTTTAATTGCTTATTTGCTTCTTTAATTATTTAATAATTATCTCTTTCGTTAATGAAATATCTTTGCAAATTGTAATTAAAAGAACGCGACACGTACAATTAGATCTTAGCAAATAAAACATTATTGCATCTTTTAACAAAAATTGCCATCTTCTTTAGCAAATGTATCAATTACCACCTACTGTATAGATATAATATAATTATATTTATATTTTTATAATTATATTTTTATGAAATTGTTAATAACATTTATAATGTAACAAAAAAAAAAGAAGACTTTTACGTTCTCGTGTTACTGTATATATGTATAAGCTTCGTCATTTTATGTCACGAACTCATACTCTCTAGTCATTATACAAGTTTACAAAGCCACTCATCGCGGCCAAATCCAATTATTTGTCTCAACTAGTAGAGCCTTTTTTAAAGATCACCGATCGGAAGATCTTGCTCTCTATCTGCGTCTTTTTCTCTCCCTCATTTCGCCTTCCTTTCTTTCTGCGCAACGACAAACGACTTCGTGTCTGAAGCAAACTCGATTACTCCTTGCCAGGTTGGTTCCTTGAGGTATCCGTCCTGAGGGACTCATTACAGGGCGACTTCGACTTCTGAATAACTCAAGCGAGAAATTTTACTGTTCTCACGCTTTCGTCAATGACAGGATATTAGGCAATAATCCATCGAGCTTAATTACGTTAATTAACGGTATACTTTTTTGGTGCATGCGAACATATTATATAGTGTATCACTTTTACTGCCTTAAAGTTCTTCATTTGTAATTCAAGTTTGCCGGATTATTCGCGTTGCTTTAGCTCATGATAGCACGCACAGTACAGTTTTAATGCGCAGTTCAAATTTATAATTTAATTTGTAATTAAATTTGCGCCTTAATTTGTCTTCATCGGAGTTATGGGATGGGCTTCCAGCGCGCCGACACCAGCTAAATGCAATGGCATGCAACTAATCGCATAATGCATTTTTAATGCACAATCGATCAGTATATATATTTTTACTTATAATTTAATACGATAATCTCATTATCGTAATCGCTTGTTTCGTTATTTACATTACATTTTCTCTTATCTTTAGTTTCTTTTGAACGGCATTGAACCTATCAACATAGGTACGTCAATTACAACACTATTCGAGATTAGCTCTGAATTTGCGCTCGTTTCATCTAGCATTAGTTCTTTAAGACTATAATGGGAATACAGACTGTACTCATTATTATGCAGCAAAATACTTTCCTTTTAACCTTTCCTTCAGGAAGCTTAACTTCCAGTTTGAACGAGAGCTTACCTTATATAAGTGTATCGCCATTTAAAACTTTCTTTAGCCAGAAAAATTTTAAAACGCGATGAGAAAACTTTATTCTCAATCAATTCACCGCGGCTTATCCACAATGGACTTTCGAAATTATTTTGTTTAAATGAAGAATTCTGTATAAACCAATCGACAAGCCAGTACATACGTCGACAAAATCACAGCGAATTCAATCAAAAATAAAATCAAAAGCGGCATGCATACCGCGCATGTTCCACGGCATCTCGTCGAAAGGCCATAATTTTGCCTATCGAACCTTGATAAAAAGCGTGAGAATGGGCGAAGCGGGTGACGAGGGGAAAGGGACAGGACGTAGGTATTAGCCGGATGTCATGGAATTGTTGGGGATCACGTGCGCGTGCAGGCGCGCGATCGCAGGACGCTCTGTAAAATATCGCTGTAAATTGGAACTGGCACACAATGAGGCACGGTTTAACAATGCGTTTGATTTGAATCGAAACGTCATGAAAATAATCACATCGCTAGCGGGACCACTCGAATTAATGGTCGGTATCCCCGGCACGTCCCCGGCGCATCTCTCCGCCTCCTTGTTATCTCTGTCCTCGTCACCGCCGTTCGCGCACCCGACACAAGAGCGAAAGCCTTAGCGACGACGACGGCGACAGTGACGACGACGAGGACGACGACGAGGACGAATTTATCGGAAGTACTCGCGCAGAATACGTAGAAGCGTCGTCGTGGCCGCGCATGCCTCGGCTGCTTTGTTCTGTGAAGGCAAACACTAAGAAGATGAAGCGTTCATCACCGGGACGATTTATTTTGCGCGCTGCCGCGGAAAATGACTGGAGTGCACGTTCCGATCCTTTCATTCTTTCGGATTTCGCGCGAGTCATCGGAACGGAACATATTCGAGCATTTCCGGTATGTGTGCGCGCCGTATTCTCTCTATTCATCGCAAGCTGGGCTTTCATAATGTCACACTCGGAAATTATTGGATCTTTACCACCAATTCGAAATTAAACATCGGGAAACTGAATGCATTTGCGAATTGAATATTTCTGTTATCTTTACAATATTAATATTACCGTAAAACTTATTAACTCGTGTGCGTTTGTCCAAATTAATTATATTATTGAAAGGAAAGAAATACATTTTATAATTTATTTATTTATCCAATTTTTGATTAATTTGCGAAAAAATTTATAAATAAATTTTGAAATATTACAAAAATGCTGTATAAAAGGAAGTAACATGTATTGAAAGGATGTTATTTTGTAGATAAGAAATAATATAAATTCAATAGAATATATTACTAAATATATTTCACTATACCTAAATTTATAAATATATCTTATAAATAAAAAT
>NW_017305843.1:911982-914939 GCF_001594115.1 Trachymyrmex septentrionalis | reverse complement strand
AATAATAATAAATTAAAATAATAAAATGAGTATTTATTGTTCTAGATATTTATTTTGGGAGATTATTAAATACGATGTAGAGATAAAATAGAATTAATTTTTAATTATACATACATTTCGTATATTTCTGCCGTTCAATCATACATATCATAAATATAATAACGGTATTGAATTTATATATTAATATGAGAGCTGTACCGGACCATAATCATTATTTTTCAAGTAAATATAATGATCGCATTTTATACGAATTTGAAATAACGCGACAAATTACTCTCAGAGAAAAGTTGGTTTTAAATTATGTGAGTTCTGAATTATACAAGATCTTTAAGAACACATCTCTCGTATAAAATGCGAACGTCCTGTATATCATTATGTAACTATATACTGAGCATCTCAATTTTATCATTTCTTCTTTTAATAATAGATTCTTCAAAAAATTTGCACTTTCATAGCAAAACGGAAGTTAATAGAGAGCCATCGTTAATTTTAACTTTTTAATTTTCCATGTTAAATATCTTGAAAATTAATCTTTAAATTAAACTTCTTAGTAATTAACACGTAAACGAATATTTTTCGTCCATTTATGCTCTGGAAACTTAAAGCTTTAAATCTTTTCACTTTCAGTGTTGAATGTGTCCTTAATAGGCCATCCATCAAATTGTCATCGGGGAAAATTTGATTTTGAATCTTTTAAAAGAAATTAAAAGGCATTAAATCTGATGCTTACAATAATGATGATAACAGTAAGAATAGTAATGTATCGTGATTATACAAAATTAATAGTAAAAGAAGTCTGTCACCATTGCAAACATATTTACACCTGTCGTACATAAAGTATAAATATATTTCTAGTTTTTGAAAGAATCAAATTTTTGTAAATAACAATCTATTTCTAGATATTATTGAGATATTTGTAGACTTCTGATATAATCCTTCTTGTTACATGTAGTGTTGCGTGTAGTATTGCAAAGGAAACGCAACATTATTAAACAATGGCGATCAATTCAACGACAGAGAATTCCGTAATCGAAAGATCTGCATACATTAACACACTTCGGACTGAAGGTACTAAGACGATTAGGAGTTTAAGGATTAAAAGGATTAAGAGCTTGATGTCAGATGATATTTTGAAACGGCAATGCCTTGTATCCTCAGTTAAATGCGATTTCAGAATGTATTAGTTTGTTAAAACATTATGTTCTCATGGAGCGGAATAATCTTTTAGTATCTTATTTAAATATTTATATGAGTGTAAATAGTTCTTTTTGAAAGACAAAATAGAAATTAAATTACTTTCTATTTTGTCTTTCAAAAAGATCTATTTATACTTACATATTTAATTAACAAACAAATACATGTTGAAATAACTTATCAAAGATAATTTTTGTCATAAATCAGTGTGTTATATACTCTATTTTTCATTGTATATTCTTGTAGCACAGCTCGAGAGCTTTCCAAAATACTATAATAAAATAATTTTTCATGAAGTACTTTTTGAATTATAAGATTTAAAATCTCTTGAATGTCCTTCAGGATCATGTCCTGAATAACATTTGTTAAGATCAAAATCATTGTTATTAAGACTTTAAATACAAAGCGCCCTCGCGGTCCGTGTGTTAAGATGTTGAACTACTATCTAATATACATTCAATTAAATTGAATTAATATTTCAGAAATAAATTGAGAGCCGATGAAATTATCGGATTCACCCAATCAATCTGAAACAAATAATTCCCCCAAATTCTCCCAAATCTTAAAAAACTGTAATAAACTTATTGCGAAAAATCATTGTTTCTCTTATTTTTATTTTTGCACTAAAAATTCATTTCTATTTTTTATCACTAAATAAATCATTTAGAGCCCTACTTTTGTCTGAAATGTTTGTTTCTAAAATGCTCCGTTTCCGAGATAAAAGGGGTATACAGATGGTCTGAGACACCCTGTACAAGTATGCCATAATATTTTTAATATGTATTTTTAAATATTTGTTAGAATAATTACGTTATACATTTTAGATATATATATATATATATATATCAATTATAAAAGTAATATTTAACAATTCAATAATTTAATAATTGTGAATTTCACTAGTCAAGCAAGGTAATAATATTTTACTCATTATTTTATAAAATTATTTAATATTTATTTTCTCTCATGAAATTTGTGTCACAAGTAAAATAGCAGTTATCTCTACTATTTTATTATTATTATTATTATTATTATTATTATTACAATAATAATTTATTTATATACAACTTAAAATTTATTAAAAAAATTTTTTAAATTATTTTAATAAAAGAAATTTAAATACTTCATTTATCAATTCAATTAATCAATCTTTACTCAAAATATCCTGTTTAAATAGTTTAATAAAGTATTGTAGTAAAGGAACGATAGATAGCAATTAAGGAAATTAGTACGAACTCTCTGAATTATAAAATCTGACAAATTTTATTTTTAATATTTTAATTACTCTTATAACTCGGATTTATATCATTTATATCATTTTATATCAACATTTTCAATGTTTTTATCACAAATTTCATTATGTTACCTTTTCAAGGAACACTCATCTCACAAAGGAATTTTTTAGCTGTCGCTAAGACGCACAGCGCATACCACTTTCGGCAGCAGTTTGTGTGTTATCTCTAACAAGAAAATTAATTCTGACACTCCTGCAATCTCTGGCGCGCGTTCGCCGAATTATCCGGGATCGGAGCGAGGCTTGTGAATTATTTAAAAAGTCGATAACATTGAGAGAGAGGCAGCGGGTTTCGCATTCGGGACGAGACTCACGTGTTTTTCCCTTGACTACGCAAACGTTTCGTGTCAGTCAGAAAACATGAACACGCCCGCATGTTGCAAAAAAAAGAATGACAAGATTTTTTTAATATTAGGTAATCCGCACTATTTCATCAGCTACCAATTCTCTCTCTCTCTCTCTCTCTCTC
>NW_017305843.1:910039-911882 GCF_001594115.1 Trachymyrmex septentrionalis | reverse complement strand
CCCCCCCTCTCTCTCTCTCTATCGCTTTCCATCTTTCTCAACCGCCTAGTTTTTATTGGCAACGGGCCATGAATATAAAATTACCCCGATGGGGTACATTTAGCTCTTTGCCAGTCTCCGCTAATTTACCTCATGACGAAGTTCCATTTTCGCCAAGCACTCCCGATGCGAGCGTGTTCGTTCCGATTGTCTCACCGCACCCTTTAGATAGCCTCTTACTAAATTTTAGACATTCCGTCGGGGAATAAATTTTCAAGCTGCGAAACGCGAGAAATAAGTACTTCTACATCAATAACGTTTACGAAATCGATTCGAGAGACAAAACTGTCAAAAATTTTAAAATTATGAATAAACAGTAATCTCTTCTCTAAAAAATAAAGATTATAAGTAATTCTTTATTAATAAAGCATGCGTTATTTTAACAAATTTTTCGTTACCTACATAAATATTTTTGAATATACGAGTATTCATACATATTAAAATAGAATTCCTTTACGAAAATGTGTTTTTTTTCTTTTTTTTTTTTTAAATTAAAGTAGTATATTAGACATATGTCAATAAATATAAGATATAAAAAAAGATAAACTCAAAATGCACATGAAAAACCTAAAAGCAAAAAATATTTTTAGCCTCTATACGCGTAATTTTTCGTGTATTATGTGAAAGAATGAATTTCTTTCTTCTGATATTACAGCGGCTGTATCCATCTGGATTATTATTCCGCTACGATGTTTATGCAGGTTGCTGTACTCTATTTCTTACCGCCGTTTGTTTTTTTCCCCCAAGTTCTGACTTCCCTGTAACAGTTGCATCCAGTCATCAAGCCTCACAGCGTGATTATTATCATATCGTTCTCTTTGTGCCACGAGGGCGGTGCCATTCAAATAAATCAAGAAACTCGCTGCTTCTTAATCATATCACCAACTTTAGTTACTTATTTCTTCACGCTTTTTGATTGTACACCAACTTGATATGGATATTTTTAAATATTCTGTTTGAAAAAGTCGATTATCTCTTTCTCTAAAGTCCATTTTTTTTTATCAATGTAGATTACCTTTAATCTCAGTTTAATTTACTTTTCTTAGAATTAGAGAAAGATAAACAGTAGTTTAAGTCAACATTAAAATTAATATTGTAAAAATTAAAAAAAAGTAAAAACTGACATCAATAAAGCGTTTTCTGTTATAAAAATATAATACAAGATAAGCATTACGAATAATTAAAATGTAAAAACTATCCTAGTCGCATATCTTGTTACAGTTTTTATAACACTACTTTTAGTAATTGCGACAGATCGATTAATCGAAAAGAAAAGATATTGTTTCGTTCGCGCGATACACGCGATTAATTAACTTAGCGCGCGCGAAGGCGATATTAAAAGTGCTTCTATGCCTTAAATATCCCTCTTCTCGCGCGAGCGACATCAACGGAGGTAAGTTCATTACGCATTCACGAATATATCTCGCATTGTGCCGAAACAATAGGAGAGACCAGTAACAAAGAATGGGTGCAGAGCAAAAAAAAATCTCGCAAAAGAAGTCCAAACGCGCTGGAGTATAATAATCCTAGCGATATAATGCAGCTTTGTAACAATTTACTTCTCTCCATGGCACGGGCTACAATATAGTATCTATGATGGAGAGTTTAAAGGTAGTGTCGACAATAGTCGTGTCCGGTTATCGAGCAATCTCGTAAACATTGCCTCCAAGGAGCTATATTTATATCATAATAGATATAAATGCATCGTCGGGTAAATATTTACATGTTGCAAATTGCGTTCTGCGCAACCAATTTCAATATGAATTTGATTATGAAAAGGTTTTTCCCTCCCTTCCTCGCTCCC